>NC_048274.1:15284169-15584169 GCF_009762535.1 Notolabrus celidotus | reverse complement strand
TGACCAGATGCCCGAACCACCTCATCTGGCTCCTCTCGATCCGGAAGAGAAGCGGCTCTACTTTGAGCCTCTCCCGGATGTCTGAGCTCCTGACCCTATCTCTAAGGCTGAGCCCAGACACCCTGCAGAGAAAGCTAATTTCGGCCGCTTGTATTCGCGATCTCGTTCTTTCGGTCACTACCCACAGCTCGTGACCAAAGGTGAGGACTGGAACGTAGATTGACCGGTAAATTGAGAGCTTTGCCTTCTGGCTCAGCTCTCTCTTCACCATAACAGACCGGTACAGCGTCCGCATCACTGCAGACGCCACCCCAATCTGTCTGTCAATCTCACGCTCCCTGAATATTGAGCAATGAAAGTCAAAATAATTCTATGCTAAAGTGGTGGAGGGGACCAAAATTAGAGCTCAAAGCCAATGAGAATTGGCTCATTTCACATCACAGCTCTATATATTTGCTAATAAAGCTTGTTCAGTCTGTGAATAAGCAACTGTTTGCTAACCAGTTCACTTCATAAACTTCCTCATAACTTATTCTGGATGCCAGCAAGTGAATACAATTATCTGCTATTAGTCAACTTATAAGAGAGTTCTTAGTTAAAATCTGAAATTGAATTTGTGTTGGCAAATTTCCAAAGCTAATTTAAGTCCAAACTTGTAAAAACATGTTTCAGAGCCCTCACTCTTGTACCTGACACACTTATAAAGAGTCCCACACCAAAGAGATTGAGCAGCAGAGACAGGCTTACAGATGAGAGGAAGGACGCCGTCTTCAGTTCTGTCATTTCAAAAGGCGTGAATGCATTATCCAACCGTTACCCTGCACCGGAGAAGAAAATCTCCATGAACACCAAGGCTATTACCAACATATGTGAGGAGTTGAAAGGAGTGCAGATCAAAGTCAAAGTGGGAAAAAAAACCGAAGAAAATGTTGAAAAAAATAAATAAATAAAAGAAGAAGAAGAAGAAGAAAAAAGTTCTCATGCCAAGCTACAAAGAAGAGAGGCTGCAGGAGGATACAGTAGGAAACGGGCCCTTCGGCTATACAGCATCCGAGACTTGCAATGAGGATGCAAGAAAAAAGATTCCAAACATTTATTTTTTACACATATCACTGCAGATGACAGAGAGTTCTGGGTTCAAGATGCACAATGGGCTTTTTATGCAACAACAAAACCATGGCTCATCAGTTCAATGTGCACTCAGACTAACTCAGAACAAGAGCTTGTATAAGTTCTAACTCTAACTTTATTAAGCTGTAAAAAAAAAATCATGTGGTTTCTTGACTAAAAGTTGGATCTCTTAATGCTTCTTCTCCTAATTGGTGTCACCTTCTCCCAGTTAAATGTGTCTCGACTATCGTTGCTTTATTAGTTAAAGCAATACAGCAAACATAGACTGTATAAACATGGACGTAGACTCAGTGACGTCATCCATTGGTCTCTGAAGTGAGGTTTTGAAACCCAATGATTTAGGTCGCCAAATGATGACCACATTTTTGGTAATCCTAGCATGAAGCAAAGAGATGGAGAAGAAGCTGGCCTTTAATAGTGACAATGTGCACACCTGCAAGTCAAATCACCCACACCCCTAACTATGCCTTACTATGCAAAACTAATAACCTAAATATCTTAAAATTCAACGACTTAAATAAAATCACCCCTCAGTAGCTGTGTAGGGATAGAGAAATAGGATATTTAGAGCAAACCTTTTTTTCTTTGTACCAGGTTGTAAACATGTTTATTCCTGCTCTACAACTGGGCATTTAAATATGGGTGTTAATGGGGATGAATGGGCTTCTGGAGCAGGCCTCAAGTGGACACTGGAGGAACTCCAGTTTTTACCACTTCCACATTGGCTTCATCTTTCAACATTGGAGGTTGCCACTTGATGGCCAGTGTGGAACTTGCTATAAGCATATGAAACAGTGCTGCTTGTATTTTTTTCAGGGTATTCTCTTTAAAAAAAAAATAATATATATCACCAAATGTTTTTGTCTATACTTCAGATAAACCTTCTGGGGATAAAGTTTAACACTGATGATGTTTTCATTCTGGCCTCTTATGACTCCATTATGACTCCATGCACAGCAACCCTTTATTCACTCTTTACATTATGTAGCTAAGTGAGTCTGGTTTTAGAAAAATATTTTTTTAAATCATCTAAAATGTCAAAAGCAATCTTATTGACTTGTTGATATCCAGTATTTTCATTGCAGAATGCTATGCAATGCATCTTATTGCACAGTGATGGTGCTTTTAGTCTGATGAAAAGCTTTATTTTGTAGGAGATCCTGTGCTTTTTGATAGACTTAATGCTACAAAGCCATTTCTTCTTTGTTTTTTTGAGTGTGTGTGATTTGTATGCTTTCGTACTATTCAAACCAGCAGGATAGGTGAGCAAAGTAAGCTTGTCTCATCATAGAGAGTGACTTTAAATGTGAACTTAATTCCAATAAATGGTGCAGAAATGTAGTTTAATTTTGAACTCAGTAGAAAACCACTTTATAGAATTATTTTTAAAGAAGAGATTAAACAAAACAGCAATAATCATTAAAACTTAATTATTTAAAAATGACTAATTTGACTTTAATTTCCTGATCTACGAACTGAAGTGGGTTCCAAAGTAAAACCAAAGTGGAATTACTTTTTTAAACTTGAAAAAAGCTTACAAACACTTACCATATTTGTAAAATACTGTGTAAAAGAAATTAACATTATATAACTTATCTGTAATGTAAAAATTGTTAAATAAAAAAAATGTCTACCATCACGTAATAGCACCCATGCTTCATTACAGCAGATGCTTTTAATAGCTGAAATGTGTAAAGCAGCAGTAATAATAACCTGGTAAGCTGTGTTAGGACAGAAACCATTTGTAATGATGATACAAGTTCTTTGGGTTACACTGCCTTGCTTACACAAATAGCTGTGTTCGTGAGAGGAGGGCATATCACATTGCCAAGAGGCAGACTCTCTGTGGTTGCCCCGACCGGAGATAAGCTGCTAAGCTGCAGATGAAAGTGTGAGTGCATGTAGAGAGTGTGGCGTGGTGAGCAGCTGTGGTCAGCCAGATTTGGGAACCCTCAGTGACACCACAGTTAAGATACAGCAGAGAGGAGCTTTACTTTGCTACACACACACAGACACACACACACTCATCACAACAATCCAGCTGAGTTATTGAAAGTAAAGACAAAAAATAGACAAAAGGAAAATATACAATGCCAAAATGAACAAAACCCATGAAAAGTTTGATCAACTTAAAAGATAAATCTTTACTTTTACAACAAATTGATCAAAATTTAGTGTGGTTTCAGAAAAGCATGCAAAGGCATGAGTAAACATGTCCTAAGTACATGCCCTCTCTCACCCAAATCCGATGTCATCCTGTTTTGATCTTAATAGCTCCATATGGCAAAAAAGCATCTCAGTCATACAGTGGATCTCACTGTCACCTCACAGTAAGGCTTTGAGGCTTTTGTGTATGGAGTGCATGTTCTCTGTATGCGACTGTGTGCTGTTGGTGAAACAGAGGATATCAGTATTCCTTGTGAATTGGGATTTCTGAAACTCTGCACAGTGTAAATACATATATTTATGGATGGATGGCCTTATTAATTGCTCCATATATATATCTTCAATATAAACCAAAAGGTTTAAGATCATGGTTTTCTGTATTGCAGCCATGTGTACTTTAAAGAGAGGTTCCACTGGTTCTAACCAAGCGGCAACCTCCGGTCTAAAAAAAAGTCCAATGAGGAATTGCTAAAAACTGCAGTTCATCGAGGATCCACTTGAGGCTGGCTGCAGAAACACCGGAAACCATATACACACAGCCGATCTTTACAGCAGAAATAAACATGTTTACAGCCTGGTACAAAAGACGAGTGTAGTCTGGATAGCTTATTTCTCGATCGGCACACACTGTAGGGGGGGGGTGAATTTTTTCCTAACACGGCAATTTCAAAGATATTAAGATTACTAGTCTTCCAATGAGAGGCACAGCTGACATGATTGACAGGCGGGAACACTGTAGCTGTTGGCTAGGAGGCTCAAAGCCCGCCTCTTTACGTCACAATCGCTTGACAGCAGCAATATGGCTGCCGTCGATGATTGGCTTCAAAACAGCGCTTCAGAAACAGACGGGTGACGTCAAGGATACTACGTCCATATTTTATACAGTCTATGGTTCGAACAGAGATTGGAGTAGGACATCTACATGCCACTGCAAATGCAACATGTGAACGTTCTTCAGATTTTGGAGGTATATAAAATTAGCCTAGCTTAGCATTAGGACTAAAGAAAACAGCTAGACATGAAGGTGCATAAATTTACCAAAATGAAATACCCACTTGACAGTACATTTTTGTCTGTTTTTCAGAAAGAAAACATAAAAAATGACACTTACGTTTTTTAACCCTCCTGTTATGTTGCGGGTCAAATTGACCCTTTTTATAACTATACCTATTTTAGGTAATATATGCCTTCCAAATCAGCTAAATGCAGCATAAAAATCTGGGCAGCATGTGACAGAAGAGGTGTTGTGTTCATTTATCAACATCACTTCTAAATTTAAAATAAAATTAACAAAAATCTTTGTCATGTAAAGCTATTGTATTTATATTTAGGGCTTTCAAATGTATATTAAAAAAAGTTTTAACATGAATTTTAATGAAAAACGAGCGAGTTGACCTCATTGAACTATGATCTGTGAGAATTAAAGAACACCAATGGACCAAATCTTGATTTAAATGGTTAGTAATGGAGTTAAAAATGAGATTAAAAAAAATGTGTATTGGGATTTGGTGTTCTGACACTTTTGGATAATTGAATATGCCTAGGGTCAAATTGACCCAGGAACATTATGGCTGTCCCAGAGAAACGAACATAACAGAAGGGTTAAATGGTATAATTTGATGGATGGAAACAAATATGTCTGTGTAAGTATAAACAACCACGAAAGACAAAAATAAATAAATAAAATGAGCCAGACGTCGGTGTTTTAATAAGGAACAGGTTCATACTTTAATAAAAGGGTATTTCCCCTTGGCACAGATCTGCTATCAAATAAATAAAGCAATTAATCAAATACAATCTATATAAACTAAACAAGTCATGAAAAAAACATTAAGAGGAGGAGAGGGGGATTTAACAGCTAGTGCTAAACAACTTTTGTTTTAACAAACACCAAGTGAGAGTGTGTCTGTGTGTGGTGAGAGAGACAGATTGTGTTAGAGAGTTAAGAGGGATTGGCATGGTGGAGTCTGGAGTACTAAGTGACAGAAGGAGAGTGAGATAGCTTTACGTTTATTTATAAATAAGCCTTTCATTCTTTCTTCATGATGCTGGTTTGTCCATTCTGCAGTCCATTTTATACATATTATATTTCAAATGTCCATCGATCGGTGATATAAAAAAATGAAGAGGTGGAAAACATCCTGTGTTAACATGGAAGAGTGGCTTTAAATACTGACAGCTCTATACAAAAGAGGAGAATGGTGAATGCAGAGACATGACATGATTTGATGCACATCTAGGTATGAAAAGAGGCATTCTTAGTTTGACATAAAAAACAGTCTGGTACATTTACATGGATTTTTTTTAAAATCCAAAAATATAGATATATTGCCACAGTAGGAAAAAAAAGACAGAGGAGGGATTTTGACAGTAGCCTGAAGGTTAAAAAGTCTCCAAAGGAAGTTTATTCCCCAGCGCGTCCTGTAAACTGTGACAAAACTCTTACAAAAAATACTTCTCCAACTCTCCACAAATACTTTTGAGGTGCTCTTAAGCAAGGCATTTCCCCTCCAGTTGCTCCAGTAATGTTGCTTTGAAGTCAACCATATGAAAGCGTGTTTCCCTCTCTGTGACTTCAGGTAATTGTATGAATGTGAAGCAGGACATGAAAAGAAATATGGAGTTCTGTGTGTTCACTGAAACTCTCTCGGGGTAAAAGAAGTTAAAAAACTGCAGCCTTGCTGTGGCTCTGATCAGGCCTTTCACCCAAATTCCTTCAGAAGCTCTCGCTCACCGTGTCCAATCGGACCACCCTGCAGGAGTAGCAGCCGCCTGTGTGCCGTCCGTTCATGCAGCCAAACTACCAATTCCACACTACTTAAATTTGGAGTCACACTGCTACAGTATCAGCACTGTTTTGAGTGATGGGGAAACCACTGACAAAGAAGTCACAAAGTTATGAGGGCTCCAGCATTGGGACTACTTGTCCGGGTAAAGCAGTGTGAGGTGAGGAAGCTGAGGTATGGAGCGCAGCTGTGATCCCCTTTAGGGATCAACGCTGTTTGTAACCACCGGCTCCCGTGAGACGAGCCGCCTGACTGGTGCCTCTGCTAAAGGACAGCCTGCAGCTGTGAGAGGACACCACAGGGCTGGGGACCAGACTGGCATACACTGCATTCTTGCTCATCACAAACAAACGTGCACGCTGGTAGCAAACCAACAGTCAACATGGAGGAAGTAGTTTGAAGACAAGTGGAAACTGTGATTTGGTTAACATAATCCAGCTACTGTTAACAACATGGAGTGCCTTTATTTTGTCAGGTGATCAACACCCTTACAATCATGTCTCAGTAGGGTTACGAAATTCCGGGAATTTTCAAAGTTGGAAACTTTGCATTGGAATTGGGAGTTTATGGGAATAAACGAAGGTTGGCTCTTAATAGGGAACTTAAATATAGTTGAGGAAAATATATTTTTAGCATAATCCTGACTGAAACAACCAGATTTCATGCAAGTACAGTTGAATATGTATGCTATTCCTCAATCACATGCACATAGCACACTGCTTACTGCAGGGCTATTGAGACCACGGCCCCTACATGCACTTTTTATTTGCATGTTGAATGGGACTTTTTTGGAAGGGGAGGGGCTCATTTCATTAAACATTTTGAATGGGACTTTGTTGGGATTGCATTTTTGTTAATTTTTTGAAAGGGTTTGGTCGGGGGGATGAGTAATATTTAACTCAACTTTCATGTTTTTGTACTTCAATGAAATAATGGATTGTTCAAGAAAATATTTAAGACTCGATAAAGTTCTACTTACTCGATAAAGTTCTACTTACAAATAAATCTGTTTTAATTGTATCATTTTGGATGGATGTCTGCTTATAACAAAACAAATATTTATGCTTGGATATGATACCTTTCCATTAAATTCCCAATAAATTCCCATAATTTCCAATTTGGAATATTTCCAAAATTCCCCGGCTTAACTTCCCATGGAAGTTTACCGGAAATTTTCCACCCATGTGCAACCCTATGTCTCAGTTCAATCAATCACTGCTTTCCATGTTGGCCACACACACACACAGACACAGACACAGACACACAGACACACAGACACACACACACACACACATCTGCATGTTTACAGCAATGCCTGTTGAGCATGCAGGATGGGCAGAGGCTGGCAAGTGAGCAGCAAAAGTGAGTTATGGGTCTAGTAGAGACTGTGGGCCGGGCCCAGTGTTATCCAGCACCAGAGGAATGGGACAGCTGAAAGAGCCGCCCCCCCCTGCCCAGCAGCACCACAAACAGAGCCTTGTTGGCTGAGCTCTGAGGCCACATGACCGCACGGTGAAAGACCTGCGGACAGCTGGCGGACAGGAGGATGCCATGGAAACAGAGGGAGCAGCCGTGTTAACTCAGGGCCAGAGAGAGAGAGCTGGTTCAGGGTAGAGCTAGCCAAACAGTCTGAAAAAGGAAAGTCCAAAATGCTGAGTGTGGTGCTGCATGGGCAACTTCCAGCTGTGATTATTTGTAAATATGGAGGTGAAAAATACGTACATGCTTAGACCAATAATTCCCTTCATAATTAAGTCAAAACCTCTCTAATAAATAAAAAAGCCCGGTCTAACTTGCTCCATTCATCAAGTTATAAGTTGTTTCACTTTATGCAAAAAGATCTCTTCACTGCTGAGGTATACAAATAAAAAACACAGCTGGCACGGAAACATACGAGGAGCTTTAAATGGAGGTATTTTAAAGGGCAGTTGCTGAGGAAACAAAGGTAGCTGGGGTAATTTGAAATTTTCAGCAATATTAGAAATGTTAGTTTTTAGTTTTAAAAGATGTTTGTTTCATTTTCATCCAGAACCTGCCACGCATTAAATTCTAGGACAGCGTGGCAGTCGTTAAAACAAAGATAGATGACATGTCAGCATTCAGGATAACCAGGTGTTTGTTGAAGACAACCTTTAATGTGATGTGAGCTTCTGCACAGCACTGCTGGGAGTTGGAGTTTTAGTCGTTTAGGAATAATTACTTCATGAAAGTGAACTGTATCATGAGGAGATGAGATGGTTGAAACAGAGGGAGAGTGAAAGATGTGAGATGGATTCAGTTTTGTTCTCGAAGTAGGGCTCAGAGTGGTTTTTATAAAAATGGGTGAAGAAAAAACACAGAGAAGCTTCAGATAGTGAATACAAAGAAATCACATCATCAATAAAGCTTATAAAATTGATAACAATATATATACCTTATGTACAGTTAATGTTAGTTCATAAAAGTAAGGAGCTTCTCGACACTTCAGTACTGAAGATAGTGACACAATTTCTTTTTCTTTCAAAAAAGTTTCATAATAATTTGAAAATAACCTCTTAGTCAAAGTCAACATTACAACAATTAGGATAAAATTAGAGGTAGCAGCGGATTTGGGATCTCTTGTTTTTTGTTTTTTTTTCTTGTTTTTTTTTTTTTTTTACTTTGTAGCATTTCATCATTTTCCTTCCCATTTTTGCTTACAGGGGTATTGCGTGCTTAAATCAGAATCTTCATTTTCATCTTAAAAAAAACCTGCCTGACAGCCTGCTTTAAATACTCATGCACCCATGAGTGCACTTCAAGTGGTTTTTAACAGACACCAGTGTCGTGACACTCACATATGCACACACGCTCACACAAGCACTATTTTACACACACACACACACACACACACACACACACACACACACACACACACACACACACACACACACACACACACACACACACACACACACACACACACACACACACACACACACACCATGCCCTGCTCTCACCTAAATTCCTTCATATATTTTCTTCTTTACATCACAGTCTCTCTCTCTTGTCCCTCCTTTTCCTTAAAGACCCATCGGCTTAGTGGTCTGGAGGGGTTGTGGTGCTGGTTTTGGAGTCTTTCATCATGTTTAGGATTACAGACTCAGGGGAAGAGGACCTTCTGTGTTGTTTATTCAATTGTCAATCTGTGCCATTTCTCTTACCCCTTTAGCTGTGATCCTCAGTCCTGGGCGCACAGTGGCCCTGAATCAATGTCCTGCTGCTGCATACCCGAGCTTTTGAACGTCTGACCAGCCTCAGAATAACACTGATTAATAACCTCTCAGCACTGGGAAACCCCTTCTGTCCTCTACAATGCCCCTGCTGGAGCAGTGCTGCTCAATATGCAGCGTCCCTGCATTGGTGGATGGAGCTCACTGCAGTCACAGTCTGCTGGCCCGGTTGGTTTTGTGGGGTTGTGCTGAGCTGTCCTACCAGAGTGAAAATTCAGGACTGATAAAAGTGGTGGTAGTGGTGATGGTGTTCATGGTGGTGGTGATGCTCATGCCGCTGTACCACTTGTGCCAGTCCCCCCTCATACAGCAGCACGCTGGGCAGGTCTCTCACCTGCTCCCTCTCCACCACTGGTCCTGTAGTTGGCAG
Source organism: Notolabrus celidotus (assembly GCF_009762535.1). Classification (NCBI taxonomy): domain Eukaryota; kingdom Metazoa; phylum Chordata; class Actinopteri; order Labriformes; family Labridae; genus Notolabrus; species Notolabrus celidotus. The sequence continues at coordinate 15,574,465 of NC_048274.1, read as the reverse complement.
GGGGCCCTGTAAGGCCCTGTAGGCTTGGCTGTCCTTTGACCGCTGCTTGTGCTTGCGGTAGGGGGCAGCTGACTGGTGGGGAGGGGTCTGGCTGGGTAGTGCCGGGGGAGGGGGCGCACCTCGGCTTCTCATCACCCTTCCGCTGATCTGTGCAGGTGGCGTGCGGCTGTGTGTTTTAGGAGACCGGAGGGCGTGTTTCCCCGAGTCCTGGACTCGCGTACGGGAGGGGTGGAGGCCTTCTGGAGAAACGGCGTCCACGACAGAATGCAGGCGGCGGTGATGGGTGTGTGAATGACCATTTTCTGGCTCGTGTGAGCGAGAGCGAGTCTGGTTGGATGAACGGGTCTGAGGCTCTGCCTTTGCCGGCTCTGTGGTAGTAGCTTTGAAGGAAACAGACACAGGTGTTAATTATTTTACTCTCTGGGCAAGAATAAAAAATGAAGGTTGCAGAGGTAGAGTGCCCGTTCCATCTATACATATATATATGTATATATATATATATATTTTTGCCTTTATTTTATAGGACAGCTGAAGAGAGACAGGAAATGTGGGAAGCGAAGATTGGGGGAAGACATGCAGGAAATGGTCAACTGGCCGGGAATCCGGCGACCTCTGCGATGAGGATTGTAGCCTCTGTATGTGGGGCACTTAGACCACTAGGCCACCAGCGCCCCAGCCCGTTCCATTTCAAGACTGGTCAAAATTCATCCCATGGGCTTTAAATTAAGACTTGAAAGAAAGGGTGGAAAACATCCCATTGGACTAATGAATGAATGAATGTGCAAATAGCTCGCTAATCCACTCAAAAGATCCACATTAAGATTCTGGCATCCTTTCTCCAGCTTTTCTCTCCATGCAGATAACCCTGGCACAATGTGACACAGAGCAGATCTCTGTTAGTACTTTCCTAACAGGACCAACATTAAAATAATCACATGTCATCACTGCCCATCAGATCAAGGCTGCAGCTTATTAAACCCAATATTTCACTTCACAACAGCCTGTTCTGCTGATGGGCTTTAGCCTTGAACACTTGATGTATTGTGCTTGCCGGAGCCCAGATGTTGGTACTGGCGAGGACCTCAGTGGGCTGCTAGTTTCACCTAATGGCTCAAAGCAGGTGCCGCAGTAATGAGGGCCCCTGGATACAGCTTCAAAGGGCCACGGCCTGTGATTTTCCCTCCCCTCTCCCTCTTTACACCCCCTGGCCCCCGTCCACTCACCAGCTCCGAAGCGGGATGTGTAGTTTTCAATGCCTGCCAGGTCCAAGTAGTGGTTCCTGCGTTCCAGGTTCTCATCCACACAGTGGCGCTGGCAGCCCGGCTGGGTGTGGTGGTCACTGTGGTGGCGCCTGTGGACACAAGCGGCACCTCTCATTAGGTAGCAGTTTTGGCCTGAGAGGTTCAGTATGGTAGTGTTTGGAGAAAGTCAAACAAGTGTTCCTTATGATCAGGCAGGAGCAGAGTAATTGTTAGAGGAGTGAGATTGCAAATGGAAAATCACAGGTTTGAACCTCAGATGGGAGGATTTGAACTGTGCGGTAAGAGGGCTGACTACCCCCTCTGCTGCTAACCCATCCTTTGTACAGTGGAGGTGCATTTATGCAAAAGTAATTAAAGAGTAAAGCTCTATTGCAGATCCCATGTGTGAATCCTCTCTCAAACAACCTCAGTCCCATGACACTGTAAATGAGAAAGTGTTCTCTTTCAAAATATGGATGCTATTTTCACTGATACAGTGAAAATTGGATGACAAACTCTCTTGTTGACACCACGAGCTTTAACAACAGACAGAGAACCGTGCAGGAGAGGTACGCTTACCTTAGGAGAGCTCGACTCTTCTTGTCTGCACTCTTGGGGTCATCTATGCACTTGTCATTTTTCTCTCTGGGGTGGGACATGTCTGTGTATGTGAGAGAGACAGGAGGCTATTATCAAAGAGAGTTCTACAGAGCAGCAACACATACACAAAAGCACACACACAAAAACACACAGACACGATAACAGTTACACAAGCCTGAGAAGAAAGCAACCTTTGTTTGGAGTTTTACTTTGAAGATCTATAGAAAAGAAAAACAACAATACTTCATTTATTCTATTTTCAACCCGCAGCCTCTTATAAGGCACGGAGTGAAACAAAAAAACAAGCAGAAATAGTTTATTAGGGACGTGAGATCTGATGCGGTTTCAAATTAGCATGAAGGCAACCAACGATACTTTCAAAGCTTGCTCTGTTTGAATCTCTTGACAGATATTTATAGCTGAAACAATAAGACACAAACAGAGAAGAATATATACTTTTTGAGATATTTTTTCCCTGACTACTTGTTTACCAAGTCGTCAGCGAGAAAAGTTAAGTTGAACGTAGCTATATTTTCCCCGCAGCTCTAAGAGGGGGGGAGGAAGAGAGGCAGGAAAAAAGGGAACTTTGGAGAAAAGAAAAATGGCTGTGGTTATCAAAAGGACCCAGCACATCTCTTAAGGTTTCTTTCAGAGTATTTGAAGGCGCTGAGGGAGGGGGGCCCTCTCTTAGCTCTGTCACTCCCCCATCATTAAAAATGAACCCCATTGAGTGGGAGAGATGGAGCGACGCCGAGGCTGTGAGGAACAAAGCTCTGACAGGCCTGAAGCAGCCGCCTTTCTGCATGACAACAAACACATCTCTGGGTGAGCTGACAGCACGCAACACAAGCGGGACCCCCGAATGCCCTCTCTTCTCCTCCGCCCCCCACCCCATCATGTTAATGTGGGTCTTACCTGCTACACCCTGCGTGCAACTCCTCCACCGCTGGCTGGAGTCAGGAGCCAGCGAGAGTTTGACCCGCAGTGTCTTGCTGCTGCTGGGAGAATGGTTGACGGAGGCGTCCACGACCTCATAGATGGTGTGTAGAAGGCTGGTGATGTCCTGCAGGATGTGGGAGGCAGAGGTGAGTTTAACCTGCTCTCATTCGATCATCAAATCTAAAAATATTACAAGTAATAGAACTATAGGTGACATCGGTGAAGTGACTGAATGTCAGTGCAAAGAAATACCGATGGGAACAAAGGTAACAACTCTTATCAATACACTGCTTCATTTGAACATCCAGGAGCTTTGCTCTCTGCATCGTAAGCCTCATGGTGGCAAGGTATTTAAAGATTTGCCTCAGACAAAAGACGAAAGTGATGAGAGATGGATGTGTGTTGTAGTTCAACTCTCCAAGTGAAGCGATCAGACAGGGTTTACAGACAGGTCATAAACTCAAGCGAAATGTCTTAGCAGTAGTTGAGGAGTCTGACTGAGATGTCAGGCCTGATAGCAGGAAGAGGAAGGAACATCAAAACACATAACTTTGTGTAGGACAAAGAAAAATAAACAGGTCAAACTACAATCAGTCTAGGAGAAGATAATGGCCCATGTTTTGATTTAAGGCTGCCAAAATGAAGTCAAGGTAAAATGCTAATTTCTAGCTGTACTGTGGTTAAAGCTTCAATGTGAAACATTTGGGTTGTGTTGATTTTGGTGTCCCCTGTGGATAAAGTGGTATCTCTTTTGACTGTTGGGTGAACAAAAAAGCAGTTATAAGATGTCCTAGCGGTCTAAGCACCCCCCCATACAGAGGCTACAGTCCTCGTCGCAGGGGATCACCGGTTCGATTCCCGGCCGCGACTATTTCCTGCATGTCTTCCCCCGCTCTCTACTCCCCACATTTCCTGCCTTTCTTCAGCTGTCCTTTAGAATAAAGGCAAAAAGCCCAGAAATATAACTTAAAAAACAAAAAATGGCCTGAAGTGTTGTGTACACTGCTTCATGCTAGTTTACATTTTATGGACTAATGTATTAATCTATCTTCCTAAATATAAGCAGGAGATAAAGTATATAAAAACCTAAGTATCATCTGTTGTAGCCCTGTTAAATCTACCTAATTTCCTTATCCAGCAGCCTCTTGTGGCTTTGAAAAGCTACATTTTTGTAGCTCTGTTGGGTGTTTGGATGAACAATACCGAGCTAATGACTCCCTCTTGGGTGCAAGAAACTGCTCTGGATCTTTTCAAATTCTATCTTTTGAATAAAAGAACCACCTGGGATGGGTGTGAAATGAACTTACTTAAGCAGTATCTCAAATCTGATCAATGTTTTTTTTTCGTTGGAAGGTAACACTGCTTCACCCAGCTCCTTCAAAACTGAAGAGAATTAAGCCTTCACCACAAAACTTGCTAGTTCCCTCGACTTATAAGTAAAAGGACTATTATGATTCTTTGGGGATTGTTTCAGACATAGTCACGCTGAAAAAAAAATCAAAATAAAACGAAACAACATAAGAGCTTTTTTGACATTTTCTAGCTTCCTTTAATTTTTTCATTTGTTTGAAGGGATAAAAAAAGAGTTGGAGAAGAAAGCTTCTCTATCCCCCTTCAAGCCGCTGCCTGCCGTCTCATGAGCCACAGAGCCACAGGCAATGCCAAAAAAACTGCAGAGCTAACCACACAGAGGACAGCTTCAGTCTCTTTGCACTGCTTCTAGTTGTTTTCAAAAAACACAGCCTTTCTGGATGTTCTCTCAGATCTTTACCAGGCATACGCAAGCCACGAGGTAGCTTGCAGGAGTGGAAACACACAGATGTCACTGAGTTTAGCTCTTAGGAAAGAGATTGGGGTGGGGCTTGTAAACTCTATCCTTACATATTTAGGAGGTGTGGCATTACCTGAATAGCTTAAAAGGTTTATAGGTACATACATTTGGGATTTTTTTGAATTTCATAAAAAAGACTGGGTGTTATTAGACAACATGCTCACTTGCAGACGAAGTCAGTGATTTATCCTTGAATTTAAAATTTCGGTCACAGAGCAGGTGACCCTGATAAAACCATAGACTGTATAAATAATGGATGTAGTAACCATGATGTCACCCATCTGTTCCTGAGAGCTGTTTTGAAGCCAATCGACGGCAGCAGCCATATTGGAAATGCTGAACTGAACAAGGCATAGTGTGACGTAAAGGGGCGGAGTTTGAGCCTCCTAGCCAACAGCTATGTGTTCCTGTCTGGGAGTTAAGTCAGTCATGTCCTTATTTGGGCAAAAACTCGTAATCTTAATATCTTCTGAACCGTCATGTTAGAAAAAAATTCACCCCCCATACAGTGTGTGCCGATAGAGAGATTAGCTACGTAGAGCTAAGCCGTTTTTTGAACCAGGCTGTAAACGTGTTTATTAATGCTGCAAAGATCGTCTTTTTTGAATTGGTGTGTATTTGGTTTCTGGTGTTTCTGCAGCCAGCCTCAAGCAGATTCTCGATGTATTGCAGTTTATAACACTTCCGTATGGAAGTTCATTCATAATAAATGTTTTCTTAATGATGACATGTAAGTAGGTCAGTTGGGTTTATTGTGAAGTTCTTCTGGTAACGCGTCCCTTCACCCTTGTCGTGCCTTTCCTTAATTTGACTGATAGCTCGTTTTTTTTTTTTGAGTTTTCCATAAATACTGCAATAATATTGTTATCTGGAATTTTTTTGTGCAACAATAATCACAGCATGAAAATTGGACATTGTTGCAGCTCTAACACCCAGTCCCTTGTAGTGGTTAAGGGCATTAATAATTACAATATAGAAACCGTCAGTCTCCTCACAGGAGCTTTAAGTCCTCATAGAACACGATCAATACAACATAATATTCATGTGTTTGACAAAAAGAAACCATAACATTATAACAAAGTAAACAAAGTTATCTGGGGAATTGCTACATCTATTGTGTGATGTTAGATGATGATTATTTACATGTTTCGATGTTTTATTTCTCCACACTAATCATTACTCAGAGAATAAGATCTTTACCTCTCTGGTGACTTTTCCATTGTTGTCGAAGTCATACAGAGTGAACGTCCACTCCTGCCTGTTATCCTCCTCCACAGACACAGCACACTCCAGTTCCTAAAACAACACAGCATTAAACTTTTAATACCATCCAGTGTGTGTGTGAGTGATCATGTGGATGTGTGTGTGTGTGTGTGTGTGTGTGTGTGTGTGTGTGTGTGTGTGTGTGTGTGTGTGTGTGTGTGTGTGTGTGTGTGTGTGTGTGCGCCCTGCCACTGCCCTATTTAATCTAGAGAGGAAGTAATAAACGTCCTATTGGTGTCGGCACTCACTTCAAACTGGAGCTGCTTCTGTGGCCCTGCGGGGGATTGGCTGTCCCTCTCCTGCATCTTCTCCTCCACACAGCAGCTGTTGGTCTTCTCTGGAGGTAAAGCCACTGAAATGACACACACACACATACACACACACAGATAAAAGTAAGAGCCTGAGGATGGAAACGTGTGCAATCTTAACCTGAGGATATACGGTTGCCTTCAAGTGCACCATATAAGCCCTGACTTCCCAGTTTGGCATCAGCAATTAAGATGTTTTACACATACAATGGCTCATGGTTGAAATAAACCTAAAAGCCTCCTCACAACAAGCTGCATTTTATACAAATAGAAGCTTTTTAAAAAAATGTGATGAGTTAATTATTGCATGTTTTCCATGAAGAAGAATACTGTTGAATCAAGACAGGGATGTTACGATTATAGAAGAATTACTTCAGTATACAAACAAATACTATTGAAGCTGTGACAGCACATGTTCTAAGCCAAAGCGTTTCCATCAGCCATATACAGAAATTATAAGCTCTTAACTGCATTATATATATCCCTAAAGGTTCACACCGAGAGGGGATGTCAAACACGAAACTGAATGACATTAACATGTCTTTCACACAACTGAATATTAGGTGGCATTTGGATTTAAAGGGTGGATTGGAAACAGCGTGTGAACATCAAAAGGCCTATAGGAGACCCCTGAGTCCCTCGCTCAGTGCAGCAGAGCTCATCACTTTATGAAATGACATTCACCGTACATTACCATCCAGACATTCAGTAATGGCAGACAGTCCAGAGGGAGTACTATTAATCTGTCATACCCACTTAAAGTGACGACCTGTGTAGAACATTTCCTATATCCTAGAAGTCAGTGATAGTTTCTCTCTAGTATATATGACAACACAGATTCCCCCCATCAGTATTTAAACTGAGGATTTCCTGACAAAGAAGCAAAAGCTTTAAATTTACACAGACTTCACTCATAACCAGTGGTGGACAGTAACAAAGTAAATTTACTTGAGTACTGTTCTTAAGTACATTTTTTAAGTATATGTACTTTACTTGAGTACTATTTTTGGGGGGAACTAATTACTTTTACTCCACTACATTCAGAAGACAATTATTGTACTTTTTACTCCACTACATTTCTATCAAAAAATGAAAAAAAGGAATTTTAAGGGAGCTCACTCAGCCCACATTGAGTGACACAAGGTATTTTTCTTGCTTTTGGAAACATTGGAACAAATGCCCTGATCAAAATGAATGTGTAAACTGTGGTCATATGATCTTTTTATTTCTTGCTGGACATGTATTTTGCTTATTTTTAGTCTTTTATATTACTCTTGTGCTGATATGGATCTATGGGTCTGAAATAAAGTCTCAGTGGTTTAGTCGTACCTGTATATCGTGCATCTCCATGGAGAGAGCAAATTTCACTCAGATCAGGCAGTTCATTTAGAGGTGGTAATGATGGCTATAATACTCCACCTGAGCACCCATGACCATATCTTCAGCCCGTGTTAGAGGTTTTTGAAATGAAGAATGATACGAATCATTTGAAATGTTCTCCCTGTTTCCCACTCTGCCCAAACGTCCAAAAATTCACTGTCCAACCTGAGAAAGCGTGTTGAGCTACGTAACATTTGTTTCATTCCAGATGAACATTTCAAACTAAGTTGTCTGTGCTTGGAGTAACTTAATTCCTTTTTTTATTCCATGGTATAGTTTTTAGAGATTTCAAGTAATGGTTTCTAGATAAACATAATATAAGCGAATGTACTCCTATGTAGGGCTGGGCGATATGGCCTAGTTTTTTTTTACAAAAAACTCAATTTACGATTATAATCGATTTTATGTTTTTGCCTGAAAATAGTAATAAAAGCAGTAGAATTTTCAGCTACATGCCTAGCTTGAAACAAAGCTACAGTACAACTTAAAGAGACTTAATTTTCCATCTCATGAAAAGAATCATTTCTTTGACTGTGACATTAAGCACCATGAACCAAAACTACTTAAAAAAAGTAAAAATAAAAGTACCTCCTCTGGAAAAAAAAAGTGTCTTTTCTAGAATAAACCTCAAACGAAAACAAAGGAGGTGCGAATTTAATCGATTAAATCAATTTATCGTACAGCCCTACTCCTATGTATTCTTGATTTAATTTATGTATTGTGAAAATACAAAGTTTTGAGATTATTAAAGAAGTGCTTTGAATACTTCAGTATTTTTAAAAGGAAGTACTCCAGTACTTTAACTCAAGTAATAATCTTAAAGAGCAACTTTCACTTGTATTGGAGTAATATTTGACATGGAGTATCTATACTTTGACTTAATAAGTAATGAGGCTGTGTACTTTGTCCAACACTGCTCCTAACAGGTGTTATCTGAGCTGTTAACTTATGTTGTTGTTATGTTATGTCTGTGTCTGTGTCTGCAGTAACACTTGCGTATCTTTGGATTGCACTTCATTGAAAGGTGGTCCACTCTGTTGGACGAAAATAACACAACTGCGGCTGTCTGGTTCAATGTTTCAGTTTCACTGTTGGATGCTGGCCCAGATGTAATGCTACCGGATATCCTCCTCCGCTTTGAAATCGAGCATTTGTTTGACACACGAGACGGCAAATACACGCACAACATGTAACAGAGATTTGGAAGGTGTACACGCTGGCTCCTTTGCAAGACTCTTACTAGATGCCTTCCTGCTTGATCCTCACATATGTTAATGTGTATTTACACAGAAGCTTGTTAAAAAGCTGCACCCCCTCCCACAGCTCCTGCATGTTTCAACTCTGGTCATTTTTCTGGCTTTGAACAATCACCAGCCATTCCTCCTTCATCCAATCACCGCTCTGTATGCTGCACACACACCCCTAGACAAACCACACCCCTTTTCTCTCCACCCCTCCCTTGCACTTCTCTCCATCCGCCACACTTTGAAGTCCCATTCTCAAACCTTTTGGAAGAGGATCAGACCGGCTGTAAAACAGAATCACTAATTAATTAAGCCAAGTCAAATCTGAAACACTGTTTGTTTGCTCGCCAACGGAGCAGACACAACAGCCCAATTTCTTTCCTCCTGATCCAAAGCAGATCAAAGCAGACCTGTCTCATCCCAGGGTAGGGGAAAATGCCAGAAATGAAAGGCATCATCCCAGGGAGCTTTTACCAACTTTTTGGAGAGGAGCAGCATTTGGGGTCCCGCTGTTTGATCATCCGAGGTGCTCAAAGGGAACATTGTGTGCGAGGGCAAATCTGTTCCGTAGCAGGCTCAATATGGTGGTGCGATGCCTATCTCAGAGCTAATGAAATGCCGGGAGGAGTAACAGTAATCTGCTATCACCCACCTCCCCCTGGCCACCCCCCTCCACCACAGACATAAGCCGCCTTTTTATGAGAGGAGCTGAGCCAGGGGGATTGGCTTCACATCAGATCTGAGGGGCAAGACGAGGGCAGCCGAGGCAGGCACCCTCCCAGCCAAGGCTGTTCCAGCAGCCGCGCTCTTCACACACGTGCGTGCATACACTCATACACTCATACACTCATACACTCATACACACACACACACACACACACACACACACACACACACACACACACACACACACACACACACACACACACACACACACACATACAAGGAAAAGAGGGCAGGTTGGGAAAAGTGCCACACACTGTGAGCAATCGCATCCAGCTTTCATGTGTTACTGTATTACAAACAGGTCCTGTCCCACTACACACAGTCTACTGAACAGCTCGGTGACAGACTGGCCGTGACGGTGATGTTTTAGGTATGGCCTTTGTGGGGATGGCAACTCTTCCTACTCCTTCTGAATCTCTCACTGCAGGATTCAAGAACAAGGGATTCAATTTTCAGAGGTCTGCCTCAGCTTCTTAATGACTGGCAGTATGAGACTGTGCTGCTGGGTAAACAGAATCAAAAACAAGGAACAAACAAAGTCCCCTCCCACAGTGAAAAGGTTAAAAGAACTCAAAACTCTTAAAAGAGCTTTTGTTAAGTATCTGAAACACACCAATCTCCTCTCCTTTGTAACTGTCTTGAGTTTCTTCCTTTCACCCAAAGGAAGGGAAGCTTTCATGATGGCTGGTTGTTCTATCATCTCTGTTAACACTGCCACCCATCTCATTCATACCTGCAGAAGCATCTTTATCAGATGTAAGAACACTGGATCATACCACTGCACCAGTGTTAATTTCGTTAACGAAATTAAGACGATAAATGTTCGTCAACGACTAATTTTTTCATGACGAAAACGAGACTATGACGAGCTAAAGTGCATCGCTGATAATAAAAACTCTGACGAACATGTTTTGATTTTGTTAACGAGACGATGACAAGATGAAAACATTAGTGGCCGTACGCTGGACATTCAAAATCCATGTTTTTCCCTGCTGTGCATCTCATCTTTAGAAATAAAAGTGATGCATTCCTGTGACAGGCTGAGTTATTATCTGAGGGGTGCAGTGTTAGCTTGGTCTCTACCTGCAGCAGGTGTGATTTATGAACCAGCTCTCCTCACCTCCATGCATCTGTCTCATCTTCATTGAGGGTTTTTACCCCCAATGTGAGTTAGGGACAAAGACACAACCGGGGAACATCTGTTTAATATTTGAAGTTTGCCATTTTTGCCGCCATTACCGTAAAAAGCTCCCGTCTACAGCGTGATTTATCCCAGTTTGGTGAAACATCAGACACCTTTAGTGCGTTTTGATCAACTTGTAGTCATCAAAGATGTAGATGCATTTCAGAGTGCCGTGAACTGACTGTCTGTCCAGTGCGCCTGTCACTGAGTGCAGATACATTCAAGGACCGTCGTAAATGTGCAATACAGCCCTTTCATGGCATTTTCTGTGAATTTAGAGGATCAAAATACAGTCACAGTGGTCACATCAAGAATGATTTCTTTTGGCTTTTTAGCAGGGACAGGCTGAATTATTTCACTTAAGATATTACACAAAAGTGTTAAAAGAGTGAAATGTTGACAATTTTAACATTTGGTACAACCCTGATACTGATATCTGATCTACTACATTAATTATTTAAAGAGTGAAGATGTTCTGGCAAAAATCTAAGACTAAAATGTGACGAAGACTAGACTAAAATCTTTTGAGTTTCCGTCGACTAAATCTATAAAGGGCTGAAAAGACTAAAAAGTGAGTAAAACTAAAAGGCATTTCCGTCTAAAGACTAAGACTAAATCTAAAATAACTGCCAAAATGAACACTGCACTGCACTACATACATGTTGTGAAAGGAACATCAGCAATCCTCCACAGCTGTCATCACTTGGGTCTTAGTGTGGTGTAGGAAGTACAAAATGTCTTGCTATGTGAACATGGGGAGAACGTATCCCAATCTGAAAACAAGCTGCTTTCATTTGAGAAAAAACAATTATAACTCTGCTGTATTCATCTCTGACTCCTGTTAAAACTCTGATACTATTTTCAAAGGGTGAAACTTGTTAAAAGTCTTCCGGTATGAAACAAAAATATTTAATCTCTAATCCACTCTTGCCTCCGGTGCAAAGCAGGGTAGCAGAACTTGTATTCCCACATTCTCCCTGTCTGAGACTTGAATTTGTCTCTTCAAAGATCTAATATTGTGGCACCTCTGAAAGAGACACAGTTGCTTCTCCTTAATAGCTGTAAGCAAACATGATCGCTTTGAACAATTTGAGGTTTGGAAATATAGAAATAATTCTTGCATTTTTTTATGTAGTGTTTTATTGAGGGGAATTCATTGAGGGCTTCCTCTTCTGATCATGGAGAATGATCAGAGCACTAAGGTCTTATACGCAGCATATGTCTTTAAGAGAGGACAAACTCAGCCCATTCATTACAAATCATTCTTCCTGTTGTGTGTCTTGGCTCTTTGTCTTTTACCCAGTGGAGCAGAGATAAAACAAAAGTGAGGCTTGTGCGGTGTGTTCAAATTCTGGGCTGCTCTCGTTCAACTCGGCATTTCTGTCTCCACCTCACGTTCAATCTTGTCTTTAAATGGGAGGGAGAGACTTTCTCCTCCTGGAGCTCTTAATCCAGGATCACATCACACCAGGGAAAAAACACGGAGGAATGAAGGCACTTTGCAGAGCACCCGGGGGAGGGATGGATGAGAGACGGAGGAGGAGGAGGAGGAGAAGCGGGAGGGAAGGTAAAGGGGAACTTATCAGCACATTGTTAGGGTTTAGAGAATGGGTGTGGTGCAGAGTGTAGAGGATGAACTACAAAAAACAGCATTAAACAAGTACCTGGAGGGAGATTTTCATTCCAATCAAAATAAAGGAGACCACAATCTGTGAAATCAACCGATATGGCCCTGAGTCATAATATGAATAGTAGGGGGCTTACCTTCTAAGCGGTAATGTTCATCACTAATTCCCTCAGCGCATGCTTCCAGAGAGTCCTGCAGTAAATGAAAAGAGAGAGAGAGAAAGAACACATCCATCACTCTTTCAAGTCACATAAAGTAGAAGCATCATATTTTTGTCACATAAAAACAAACATCTCTAACGGTGCAAATCCACAGCACAACTTTCCAGCACCAGAGACATGCCCAAATCAAAATTACAGCGTTTATATATCTATATATGCACAGTTGACAACTGTGCACTCGGCCTAAACAGCAGGGGAAAGTTTAAGAGGAGGGTAATTGCAGGACTGAAACTAACTGAGCCTAAGACTGGCAGTCAGAATTGAAAGTATGAAATAAGTATCTAAGTCTCTGTCGCCGGTCCTGCAGGGAATTCTGAGAAAGAGGGCTGCTAGTAAGGCTATTTCTGTGGTAGGAAAGCTGTCCTTGCAGGGATACGTTCAGCGACTTGTTTTTATCCCGGACTGTGTTCACCCTGGACCCCTCTCCTGGCAGCTCTGTCTGTTAGTGCATACCACAGAGACTGGAAGGACATGTGATCCCCCCGGGCTTCAACATGGAAAAGTCTGGCTCAGGTATCCATGTGGCATTACAGTCATCTGGCCAGAAAACCATTACTCATGGGCTGACAAACACATATGCGTGCTCACATCCACACACACATAGTCCGACACATACACACATTTGAAGACCCACCCTGGGCTTCACTGTGCCAAGTTTAACTGCACCCAAACTACCTGAAGCATTTCAGCCGGACGAGGAAACAAAAAAAATGAACACTAAGGACAGAAAACATTGAGAGGCATTCTTACATGTGCATATTGGCCTTAATATTCAATAACACACAACATAAAGTGCATCCTTTGGTATTTGTGCCTGAGAATGTGTGTTTAAAGGTGTGTGTGTGTGTGTGTGTGTGTGTGTGTGTGTGTGTGTGTGTGTGTGTGTGTGTGTGTGTGTGTGTGTCATTGGCGAGACTGTGACAGCGTGAGAGGGGATTTCTGTCTAATCCAGAGAGGTAGAAGGTCAGATGGTGTGATCCCACCCTCCTCAGACTAGTGCCGGTCGGGCCGCAGCGCAGTGGGTGGCCAGAAGAAGAGAATACAGCAAACCACAGGAGTGACTGGCTGGCTGTCAGACTGACACCCTGAGGCAGAGACTCTGGATAAACCTGTGTTTGTTGGTATGAATGGGTCAACACATGTTCCAATCTGGCCTCGTAAGCCTGATCAGGAGCCATTTGAACATGGTCTGCCTCTCTATGACGAAGGAGAGTACATCAGTAGTTTCTATGAGAGCTGTAGGGTTATGAAACTTTTACTTTTGGGTTCAGGAAAAGGATCCAAGAATCATGAACTGCACTGAAACTATTAATCAGTGTCCAGAAGGCTAACAGAAGCATTTTAAAAGCACTTTTTTTTGTCCTCTTGCAGATGGACCTCTCGAGTCCATTAAATCTACTTCATGATGTTTTGTTTATTCGGCCAAGTGTCACTCTTTAATTGCAATTAAATCAAAAGAAAAATCATCCTATTCATAGCACTGTAATAAGCCATGGTGTAACCTCTGTGTGACATATTTACAGTGAAACTGTGACTCACTGGAAACAGATGTAGTGCTCCTCAGCTGAAACCAAACACCAGTAAGTACGTTTCTACTAAAGAAATATCCTCCAGGGAATGTAATGAATCAAAATGACAAGTGTTTATTTTGCATAAATAACTGAAGGGCTGAATTTTCTCATTGCTTTTGATCTGACCACACCTAAATGATCCTGCGTTTAAACATGTGTGAGTAATGGGGAGGAAAGTTTTCTTTACATTGAGTCTAAACACCTTAAGACTTGAGCTTCTGTATGATTTGATTAACTGCACTGGTTTCCCACGGAGAACCAGTTTTGCTTATTTGCCAGCTAAAGATGAGAATTTGTCAATGAATGGATCATTTTTGTCACACTTATTTTAATCTTTGGAGGTTAATCTTGCCAGTATCTGATAGGACAGCTCAAGAGAAACAGGAAGTGAATGGGGCTGTTACTTGGAGTCGAACTAGCAGCTGTTGAATCCAAGGGTTGTAGCCTCTATACAGGGGGTGATGATTTGACAGATGAGCTAAGCCAGTCAACCAAAACAATCATACTTATTTTACCATTTTCAATGCTTATTTAATTCATGTTGGATTGAATATGGCAACATCTAGAATTTAAATTGCAGGTCTGTGGTACCTTTCAGCTATCAGTGTAGTTGTAAAAATATCTGATCACAGCTTTGGCTTTCATGAAACACATTTTAAACTGACTTTATAATGAAATAAGTTGAATTCATCACGTTTTTTTCATACAAATGGTAAAATGTATTAACAAATAGTACCATTTAAAGTATGTTTGATGTGAACTAATTTTAAAATTACAATTTTTCATTGTTTTTTACGGTGCCTGGTTGTAATGCTGTATTCTCACCAGACGGTGGCTATAGAGTGTCTTAAAGCTGTTTTCTAACTGCATTAAACAACAGAAGAAGAAGAATGCTAACTGCATTAAATAGCAAAAGAATGGGTGCTGGTGGCCTAGCGATCTACGCGCCCCACGTATATAGGCTTTGTCCTCGTCTCAGCGGACGCCGGTTCGACACCCGGGCGGTCGACCATTCACTGCATGTCTTCCCCCACTCTCTACTCCCAACATTTCCTGTCTCTCTTCAGCTGTGCTATAAATAAAGGCGAAAAAAGTCCCCAAATGTATCTTTAAAAAAAAATTGCAAAAGAAGACGAAAACATTAGCGACAGTCGCTGCAATTTTCTCAGTTTCGGAATCTCACACTACTACACACGTATAACCAGAGACTGAGCATGGCTGTAAATGTAAACACACACGCCACGCTGCTGCTGCGTCACTGAATCACTGACACAAAGATCAAGACAGACGCTGACAGTGCCCACTACTAGCAGCCCCTCGTCCTGCTGCTGCTTAACGTGACTGCCACACAAACAGGCTTTTAATGGGACATGTATGTGTATGTGTATGTGTGTGTGTTTGTGTGTGTGTATGGGGGGGGCACTATTCGAATAATCGTCAAATAGATGCCAATGATAATCGAAGAGTATTTTGGCTTGACATGCCCTTCCCTATGCCTTACCTGTTCATTTATGACAGCTGTTACAGGTTAACCACTGCTGAACCATCTCTTTTCACACAGTTGGTTCCAGAGATATGGTATGACCCATGTCATGGTTTTGATCTAAACTGGGTATTAGCCTGTGGTAATATTAACAGTGGCTTCTGTTTGGCTCCTAAAACTAAAATTCTTCTTGATAAGCGTTCCCTCAATTCCTTGCACGCAACAGCACATGCATGCACGCACATACGCACACACAGATTCAGCATCTTGAATGCATTTCTGGTTTTTTGATGAATGATCCAAAATTATTCCGGGGTTAACCAGAACATGAGAAAAAGGGGGAAGAGGAATGTGCTAATTGGTTGTTGTCTATGGTGATGGATGGGAGCTGTATTATGAGGAAGCTAGGGTTACTCCGGGGTTTGCTCTGGCAGTGTAAAAAAGAAAATTCTCCATGCTTTTTACTTTTTACACACACACACACACACACACACACACACACACACACACACACACACACACACACACACACACATATAAAAACACACTCCATCCTGCTTTCATGAGAAGACTGACACAGAGAGAGAAACGGATATTCTTGAAGCAGCAAAAGACGGAAGAATATTCAGACATGGACAATCAGAATTTATCAGTTCTCCTTTTGTTAGTCTTTCCAAAGCAAGATTAAGAAATCTTTATGTTGTACTGATGTGAAGTTAAGAGTCTAAATCTGTTATTACTCAATTGCATTTTGAGTGTGTGCATTTTGAGTCAAGGACTGAATCCATTTTTAATGCGACACACTTAAACTCATAAGTTGTCCTAATAAAGTCTTTAAAGAGTTCCTCCTGACTGACCTGATGACAGTACCACTTTGGGAAAAGCTCTCTGGTTTTAAGCTTAGACAGTGATGGATTAGGTTGCCCTTTGACAAAAAAAACAACATATAGGATTTCTAAAAATAAGAAGCATTTGTGTCTGAGTTTCCTGTGTTCCCACCAGCCAGGAGGCACGAAAACAGTGACGCAAATTTCATGACCAGCTCCAAGAAAGTAAGATGTTAAAGGCAGAAGGAGTAGATCTTTTCAGACCTTTAAGATAGATTTATCTCTCTAATCCCATCAGCACCTTGAATAATGCACTTTACATCCCTGTCACTTTCCTGTGCTGTGACAAAGACTACCAGCTCTGTTTCGAGATGCTTCATCTTCCTGACACCTTTTGGCTTCATCTCCCTGAGTCGACTGACTCATGTTGTGATACCCTGACTCACTAATCTACCAAGAGTACCAGAGCCTATAAGAGTGTTAGACAAAAAAAACAAATCAGACTTTTTCTGTGAGGTGAAAAGTGCAGGAGAGAATTATTTTACGTTGAGCATTATTTAACAAACAGCAGCAGAATGTCTGATTGGAAGAAAGTGTCAAACATAATAATCTTCAACAGAGCAAACTAAAGGCTGCATAAAAGCATATTAGGAAACTGTCAAAAAGAGAGGATCAGACCGGCTATCTTTCATAAAGAGCATTTTAAACAGAATTCCTCTGCATGTTTAAGTTGATGTTAAACATGAAAGTGAGTCGGTCCAGTTTGTGAAGCTTCAGAGAACGAAGGCCTGAACTCATTCCCCTCAGTTTGATTTGAAATGAGAGAGCTCAAAGTGGATTTGACCCAAACTGCAACGCTGGTCACCTCCCTCTAAAAACGATCGCTCAACTAATGAGTAAAGACGAGGCTGGACTGATGCAACATTTGCAAACAGTTAGTCAATCTGAACGATACAGGCTGCAAATAAGAACACCAGATCTTACTAAATTCAAGCACATAAAGGTCTGCGTGCACAATGACCATGATAACTAAAAAAAAGAAAGCATTTATCTTTCAGGTCTTTCAATAAGCCACTGATGGACTTCTTTTTAGACCCTCGCTAATTCAAGGGTCAGAGGTCACTGTGGGAGACAGTTTCAAGCCAAAGGAAAAGACCACCTAACGTCACACTGATTTATGATCTGCTCTTCTCTGTAGCTTGTGAGACAAACATCTTCACTGGATACACAGCCAGGTGTGTCACTTCCACACGTCTATGATGGATCACATGATAAAACCAAGGGCCATTGACTCAAAGGCATTTATAGGGTGGCTGACCAACATTTGTTGGCGGAGGATGTAATGTTCTAAATCAAAGTCAGGCATGCTGAGGACGACAGAGGGACAGCATCTCCTGAGCAGCACAGGCGAGAAAATGATCCAACAGAATGAAAGGATGGCAAAATGTTGTCGTTGTGTGTGGGGGATGAATTAGGTTGAACATTATGTCAACGGCAGAAAGTTACAACATCAACATTTCCAACTACAAACAAGCATCTAAGTGCTGCAAAGGGGAGCAGCGAAAACATATTTCCAGACTTGATGTTAAATGTTCTGAGGAGACCACAACAGAAAAACTTTGTGCTTTCAACAGCAGCCAGGTCCTTCAGAGCTCTTCAAGCCTTTTAGGACAAGTGCTTGTATGGCCCCTGTGTGTTTTAAAGTTGCTCAGGCCCCTTCACAGAGAATGATTTATTAGGAGCCTGAACACAGAACACAGTGTGCATGCTCATTACAACATCTCGTACATCACCGGCCCGTCTGAAGGCGTGTTTAGTTTGGCAAACCTCATCAATGGCATCAGTGAAGAACATGAATTTTGGATGTGCCAAAGACAGATTAGCATTTTTATGAAGATTATTGTTTACTGAACACGTACACAACCCATGTTTTCACAACTGTTGAGCACTGTAGTCATTTTAGTATGTTTTCCTTACTAATGAAAATATCTATTATTGTGAGGAATGTCTACAAGCCTCTGATACAGTCATTACTAACCATCTGAATCCCTCATTGTTGACCACTGAAAAAGGCCACAGGTCTTTGGCGATACATTCAGTGATACATCTTGTGATTTGGAGTTCTCACACTGTTATGGGGAAGTGAAGCTGTAAACACTTCCTTGACAGTCTTTTGGCCTGGCTGGATTTTTGTCCTTGCATCTTCTTGGATCTTTTCTGGGTGATGTTTTGCCAAGTGGCTTCTCATATTACCTATATTTCCCAACAGCCTGGCAGTGTCTGCACATTGTTTTTTGTTTGTCCGTCAACTTTTCTCATGTCTCGACAAAGGGAGAATGAAATGCTCCAACATATCAGATTTACAAGCTGCTGGAGCATCCACAGTTACACACTCCTCTCTCTGCTGTCTCTCGCCTAAAACGCTGCTGTCTGCCATAGTCGTTGTACCCGATTTGGGGACAGCAAGCAGAGCGCAAAGGATGATGGGCACGCAAGGGGACAATGGTCTCTGTAGTTCCCTTGTTTTCCCTTCTTTTTTAGTTTCTGCCCTGAAGACCGGTTGTGGAAAGAGCCCGGATGCAGGCAAGGCATGTGGACGTGTGTTTGTGAGCTCTTGGTGGTGCACCCCAGCAACTGTCTTTATCCTGATTAATTACTCTGTCACACTACGTAGCATATTGAAAAGAGAGACATTTAGGGTATTTCTGTATGGAAAAATATAACTTTTGGTGTAAAAACTAAATAAGCCTGGAGTTTCGAGCTTACAAAAGCTGCACACCAAAGTAGCAAACATGGCGGACAAAGAAAAGGAAGATTTTTCCACACTTCTGAGGCTCTTCGAGAAACTAAAGAGGACCAAACATATCGATAAGAAAATGGCCGACATTCAAACCACGTTACTTAAAATTGAGTCCTCACTCTCCACACTGTTGGAGCAGGTCCAGGATATGGAGACATGAGTGGCTGCAAACGAGGATGACATTACGTGTAAGAGCCACATTCATGTTTTGGGTCAAGCTGTGAAACACATTGTTTATTGTGCCACAAGGTGTCATCGTTTTGCTAATTAAGGGCACAGGTATAAAAGTACGTCACCGCCTGGGTATCAGATGTGTGTCTTGACCCGGAAGGGCAGTTGGTTTTTAGTCCCGTTGTCACGCTGTTACGTTGTCGTGTTGTCACGTTGTTACGTTGTTGCGTTGTTGCGTTGTCACGTTGTCACGTTGTTGTCATTGTCACGTTGGATGCTGTGACGCTGCGTCGGCAGGCGGCATGGAGAACCGTGTCAGAAATGTTTGTTCGTTCAATGAATGAGAAACTTGTGGACGCTGTTTAACACTTTGTACGGTGATGAAAATAAATCGATTGTTTTGTGCTTCAAACCAGAGTTACGCCTGAGAATTGTTATTTCAACAACTACAGCAAACGGTATTGTATGGACAAACATATAACACTACAACGCGTCAGCCAAGTCATTCCCACACACTGGCAGCTTTTAGTACGAGACTAAGCTTCTATATTACGGATATGTACGACCGCGTCAGCAACATGGAGAAGTAATAACACAACTTAAAGACAAAACTGATGACCTTGAAAACCGTAGCGGAAGATCAAACATCAGAATCCTGAACATTCCCAAACAGGCAGAAGAACAAGATGCAGTTGGATTTTTGGAACGGCTCATACCACAACTCCTGGGTAACGACAACTTCATCTTGCCCATTACCCTGGAGAGAGCACACCGCATCTGCAAAATCTCTGACTGACCACGGGCCCTCATCTTCCCGTTCCTTAACTTCAAAGATAAAGAGTCCTCTGAAGACCGGTCGTTTCATTCAGTCACAGGTCCACCGCATCATCGGGACACTTCTCCCAATGCAGTTACATTTCATTTCATTCAGTTTTACACTCCAGATTTCCTATTATGATCATAATATAGTCTTATTCCTGTCTTTCTTGTTCCTCATCCAGAGAAAGCAAAAAGGACAGTGAGTCCATGCTGGCACAAACCGACATGGTGACCTTAAGACAGCAAGTTGCCTCCAGCGTCATCCTTTCTCTGGCACTGACATGGACTCACTGGGCCTTTTTTTTTCCAGCTGTGAGTCTGTGTCTGAAAGCAAAAGGGCACATTAAAGTGCAAGTAATATGTACTTGTATGTGATTGTGGGAAAGTCCCACAGGGCTCTTGGTCTCTACGCTGTCTGCCTCTACGACCCGCCACACAAGCTGACAATTTATGCGGCCGACGACAGCTCCCCCTGATCGCGCGCCAGGGCTCAGTGGAGGCAGGCCTCTGGAGCAACGGCAGCACTACTGGCACTCCATCAAAACCCAGGAAAAATCTCATTAGGACCTGCGGCTGGGTGTCTCTCTCTTGCTGGCCCCCCCACACCCTCTGCTAGAGAACACCTCCAGGACTGCAAAGTTTGGAGCTGTGGCATTGACATGGAGTGGGGGGAAACACATATGGAGGGTCATTCAGCAAAGTGGGCGAGTCAGGGAGCGTATAGCGCAAGAGAGAATAAGGAAACAGATGTGATGGTCTCCAACTACAACTCACATGAAAACCATCCAGCACCAGAGAGGATGAAGGATACAATAAAGAAAGTGAAAGGTCATCATTTCCACTTGTGTCATTAATCCACAGATACAGTATGCTCAACATGTGTACATTTGCATACACTGACAGGTATATCGGACTAGAGGTAACATCATATAACTCAAAGGGACAGTGCAAGACATCTGATGCCTCGCTGTCTTGTGCCAGGTCTTTTATGACAAACTTAACTTTTCTTCATGTTTTTCCTTGGCTCGTAAACTTGTGCACTTGGCATATAAAATGATTCTGACAGATTCTGTCTCGCCTGGATAGCAGCCACCAGCTTAAGTTTATGAATAACTAATGGTGAAAACAGCTGTATGGCATGGGAATTTTCAAAACTCTAGAGTGCAAACACTCACAAAGATGAAAACTAAGGAGTAAGAAAACAAAAAAAAAAACATATTAGTTTTAGAGCTGCAAATTAGCTTATGGGTGTAGTATTACTCGCAGAATGTCTGAGAAGAGGAAACACCCATCCCCCTCCACTATCCCAAACAGTAAACTGAGATACACTGGAGGCAGTTTCAAAGAACTAAGCACAACATTTGGAATCTGGAGCAGTGCCTATCCTGCAACGTGTGGTAAGTGTGGTGCTGCTGCTGCTGCTGCTGCTGGAGGAAAATAAACGGAGCAGACCACCAGTCATCTTCACAGTTTAAACGTGGGTCCAGTCTTTCACAGTTCTTTACACCGGAGTGTGCTCCTCACCTACCTTTAAGCAACATAAAACAGACTCACTCAAAGCCCCCACGTAGCAGTAAAACACGACGCCCTGAGATGGAGTCGAGATAGAGAGTGTTGATGTGAGGAAGTGAAGCGCTCCACTGCCTCAGAGTGAGGCTTCAAAGGGGATCAGTTTTCACACATGAAATAAAGATCTCAGATAATCGTATAGCATAGCAAAGCTGACGCGAGACGGTCCCATTTATGGAGGGGGGGGAGATGAGGCAATTTTCATACAACACCTAGAGTCTAAGAGCCATGGCTAAATAATGTCTCTGTGTTTTTCTTGAGCCAAACAAGATTTTTTTTTTGATCACGCTCATCATCAAATGAAGCGTCGGGGTAATTTCTTGATTTTGCTCCAGTAGAACAGATGCTTTGTCTTCTGAAAATATCAAAGCTTCAGCACAAAACGAACAAACGCATAAAACTGATCTCATGAGCGGCCTGCGGTGCCAAGAGGAAGTCATATCGGCTGTGTTTTACGACGCAATTTAATGCTTTCGATAAGGAATGAGATGCCTGCACAGAGGTCATGGACTGTAAATCTTTAGAAGTTTAGTTCTTCAAAACATTGGCTATAAGGTACCAACATGTATACTCTTTGTGCAAGTTTTAGGGAAAATACTACATGCCTGAACAAAAGTACTATCACGTAGACGAAATATTATGAGTTGGATGATTAATCAGAAGTGTAAATTGTTCAAACCACTACAGCTTTCTCCTCTCCACTGTTCCCACCTTCAGACAGGGGAACACTTCAGTTGAGTGGACACCAAACTGCATGATTAATTGGAAACGGGTAAGCCCTTTAACTTCTCCGACTCAGAGGACTAACGTGTCATTTGACATTGCAGTAGGGAGCATCAAAGACAGACACCATCTCTCCAGACTTTGCGGCCCCATGCCTGACACCCCTCAGTCACGGCACACCCACTTCTCTTCCTGCAACCCAGGAAGGGAAATTATAGCCGCAGAGTCAGGATCCATCACCACGCAGGTTGGAGGAAGCCGCTCTATGATTAAAGTGTGCATGGTCAGCAACACCAAGACTGGAGGGGCTCCGGGAGGCAGCACATGCCAGAGAGGCTTACCGTGTTAACTCTAGTTCACGACACAGGTCAGGCAGAGACACACACAAACACACACACATGCACAGCAGAACAACTTCAGTGAGGCTGAGGAAAGCTGTTTGTAAAGAGGAGGTGTGGTTCAGGAGAGTTTTGCTTTTAGCTGTTTATTAAGTTGAATTACACTGTATGTCTGTGTAAATGAACTCTCTGACATTTCTGGATGAAAGGTTGCAAAGACACGTGTCTGTAGATTGTGTAAGCATGTGTGTGTGTGTGTGTACATTCATGTGTACGTGTAAATTCTGGTCACATGTTGTCTGCTCTCGGAATTTATTTCCCCCATAACTGCCGTGATTGGATGCTTTCCTTTTGTGGAACGATAGTGCACACAGCCAACACTCATTTCTCCACGTCAGATTTACATTGCAAACACTGCCGGTCACATTACCTCACCCACATCAAAGGCTGCCTCCTGAAAGGCTCAGTGGAATATTAGCAGAGATTTACAGCCCTCATCTCGACGCTTCAGAAACATGCTGATCTGAAGTAATCTCCCTCCCCCTCTCTCGCTTAACGTGTTTTATGTGTGAAGTTGGCCAACACTTTAATGACCTATTTACAAAACTTTTACACCTGCAAAGATAAGCTTTTACAGCTCAGCCACCCCCCTCGGGTAGTAAACCTCACCTTTAACTCAAGGTAACAGCCTTTATTAGCTTTTGAAAAAGTATAACGGTGGCAATTTACATTTATCACGCTGCTTATCAAAGCATTATCTCACCACAGAGGAGGAGACAAGGTGTCAAGATCAAAAGTCTAACTTCAGTATTTTTAGTCACTTGTTTGAGAGCTTTCATTTTCTTTAATGAGACAGTCAATGAGCATGGAGCCCAGGGCCCGGATGCACGTCCAGCCATTAGCGATGAAAACGGGCCGTGCGTACTAATGGTGAAAAAGAAAATGGATTAGTGGTATGCATGAGCCAGGTTAACGCCCCAACAAAGCATTACAATTATTGGTGGTAGACCCCACCGTTACAGGTGCTAACGGTAGGGTTACCACACCTGTTAGGCTGTTTAAAGAATGGCAGACATAGTTCAAGACAAAATACGTTTACATCGTTTATGCATTACCGTTCAAGACAAAATACGCAAAGACAACGGAAATTTAGGGATCGAACGAATCCTTTGGAAAAGTATGACGATGTCGCAATGTACAGCAAATTTAGATTCAGGAGACGCGACATTATTCAGTTAACAGATGAGATAAGGGAGGCAATCAAAGTCTCAACCCTGTAGTGCACGCCAAATCATAACCATACAAATAAAGGTACTTCTGTAGATTATTTCACATGAATGAATTAGAACATAATTCTTAGGTAACCAGCAATACCGTGAAGTGAATCCTTCCCAAACAACTCCGTTAACAAGTCCTCATCCTTCAATGGGGGGACAGGTGGTCTTCCACCTGTACCACATTGGTGGCCGTGCTTGTTCCGCAAAGCCGCTTTCATGTTGCTTATTTTATTTTGTAGGTCTTCTACTGTGCGCTCAGAAACACCACACGCATTTACACAGTTCAAAATCTTATGCCAAACTTTCCCTTTCTCCTTGTTTGTTATCTTTGACGATTGACTTGCTGATGATAGCTGTTTGTTCATTCTATATTCTTGTAATAAAATGTCCTTTTCTTCTTTCGCTAACATGTTTTTTTTTTCTTGATCTTCTCTCAGTCACGCCGGCACCACTCGCCATGTTTATTGTTGTTTATGCATAGTGGGCATATGCAGTTCGTTTTTGTTGGATCAGGGTTTTCCAGGAGGTTCCCTGGACATATGAAGTTTTGCACCAGCCTTGCTTTCATGGCACAATTAGCAAATTGGCCAGTTATTTGCAGTCGTGCATGCGGCTAACGCAATGGCCAAATGGGCCGTTCAATAACGGTACGTTAAGACTAATGGCCCCGTTTGTGTAATGGCTGGACGTGCATACGGGCCCAGATCATCTGTATTAGTTCTGCGAGTTAAATATGCAAATGAAAAAGTTGACTTTCTCTGATGTGCACCATTGCCATCAACATTACTGTAATCTTCAGAATATATGAGACCTGTTAATTATTGTTTGTAGCTGCGTTGGGTCATAAAAAGTCACACACAGGAGCATTAAGTCAAGTGAGCAGACAGTGTGACCAAAACCTACTCCTGTTTTTATCCTGAAGTCTCCTCAGGAGTCAGGGAGTTAACGGGAATCTGAGCTCGAGGTGAATTCTTAAAAACACATTCTCCAGCAGCCCATGAACTCCACTTTGGGACCTTACATTCCCAGGAGGAAGCTATGGTTGGGTAGGAAATGGAGACAGCCTGTCGCTTGGCCTTGATTTACAGGTGCTCCCTGCCTGCCAAGAGCAACAACTCACAACATTATGGCTCTCTGAGTTCAGAGTGACGTTCAGGTCCAAAGTATGAGAAAAAGAAAGCAAAGGGAGAAAAGAAGTGTTCTTGCACAAAATTACACTCCAAATGCTGCTGCAAGGACACCGCTTGGATATTGCACCCTGTGAACAGAATAGGTTTGCGTTGTAACTTTTAACCCCTTAAGTGAAAAGGGCGAGCAGTCCGGCTGAGGTGACATGAGTGTACAGAGAGAGTGACTGTGTGTCAATCATTATTTACAGCAACTAACTGTAAACATGCCTTCTTCCATGTGTGTTGTGTTCAACAGTGAGTGTGCTACGCTCTGTTTAGAGGGTCTTAGTAATAAGTCAAAGCTCACTTCAAAGGGAGACAGTCCTTCAGCCGTCTGGGTGGCTTCAGACGCCAGTCTGAAGTGCTGTAAAGTGTGGCAGGAACAATGTTTTAGTCAGGAAGTCTACCTTGAGGGCAGCAGGAAAGTGGAAGCCACTTCAACCATTAACCACGGACAAATGAGAAGAAACACTCCAGCAGCTATAGCTTGAGGATCTCCTTTGAGAAAGCTGATCCTTTATGTTACATGGTTTCTAAATGGGTTCTTAAATAAAATACAAAAGACTACATGACCTTAAGAAATATCTGTGGTCTCTTTTCAGTTACTGTAGGGGCCATAATGTTGATTTGCATGTCTTATTTGTTAATCATGATTATTTCCTTTTTATGGTTGACTTAATTTCCGCTTTTGGATTCATGGGTGTGGTTTACCTTTTATCTACCTGTTCAGTTGGGTGAAGGGAGGCATACAAAGAGGGAGAGTGGGGTTGAATATTTTTTGTTGACCGCCACCGTCATTATTATCGTTTATTTAGATCTCTTTTAGTATTGAATTATTTTGAGTGTTTGATTTATGGCAAGACACGTCACAAACACGAGCCCACTTATTCTCTGCAGCACCTTTCAATCTTAGCCGCTTCAGTTCCCTTTTCGAGAAGGCAGCTTAAAGATGGGCGATATTAAAAAAGTTGTTATCGCCATAACATTCTTCAAATCAGTTGATATTGATAATTATCAAATCATTATTTCATTTAAATTTAAAGGCAGATTGTCGAAGAAACCAGACGGTTTGTTTGCTTTGGCGTGCTCTTCGATTACCTACATCCTGAAAGTTATTTAGTGCGTTAATAGCTGACCCAGAGTCGACACAGTGTTCGACTAATGACTCCGCTCTTTACATTCCGCTCCAAACACCTTTAAGCCTGCCTACCTCATACCCTGCGACACAATTGGCTGTTCAATGCAGTCATCTTCTCCTATTTAATGTTCGGTGGCAAATAGTGTTTAAGGCACATTAGCACCCCCTCCCTTTCCAGTGGTTGTGGGGTGTAATAACAGGTTTAAATATATCCCATTTTTATTGAACATTTGTAATATTTATATTGAGAAATATTAAATCATGATAATTATCTTTATCGATTTATCGCCCTGCCCTAAGTCAGCTGCTTAGGGAGCTCCTCAAGTTTGCAAGTTTTTTTTATGAAGCACATCTCAGTTGTGAATCGTCTCTTTTATGTGTCTTTATCAGCTGATCCAGACGAAACATTTCAAATCTAACACTAGAATGCACAGAAGAGATAAAAGATTCTGCTCTTATTACTTTCTCATCAACTAATTGACTCAATTTTAAACAGATATAGTGTGTGAAATGATCTGTTCTGGATCCAATCCAGACCTCCAGACTATGAAAGAGAAGCTAACTGTGAATGAGGAGAGTTCATGAAAACTGATTGTTACACTCATATGTCTCATATTCCTCCAAATGACAGTCGTCGGTAACATCTGTAATTCGGAGCCAACCTCTTTTCATTCAAAATCAGAAGCTAAAACTTGTGAGTGTAATCAGAAGCACCGCTCCATGTGGTAGGTGGCTGTTCTAGAATCTTCTGATGTGTGCATGTCGACCAGATGGGAGTGACCTAAACACCAAGGTGGCCATTCTTGCCCTTTGACTGTACGAACATACAACATACCCTTACACTCACACATAAACATGAGCACACACAGACACACGCACAGCATGTTTAGAGCAGACATCCTGCCAGCCACAAGCCATACCTCTAAACATCCCTCACATCTGACCTTTTAACTATGGACCTGAAATCTGTAATTACAGAGACTTCTTCAACTTTTCTAGTAAACACAGCTGCAGAAATAGATGCATCAACTACTATACAAACGCGTACTGGTGCCAGTGACAGGTTACTATTCATAGCTGACTGAAATTAGTGGCTCGTGTCACAGGTCACCATGCAGAGGTTGCAGCAGCAAAAAAATTACTACCACTGCTTACACACACATAAACAACGGCGCACACACAAATCCCCAAAATACACAATCAAACCATTCGTTTTTTCAAATATGACTCGGGACATTGTCTGAACTTGGTACACACAGATTGCCCACGCTCTGAGCTACTGGGAAAAGTCTTCTATAGGCAAGGGACGGCGCCTTCCTCTGTAACTGTGACTGATTTGCCTTTATATCAAAAGAAATTGTATATGAACATATTTGAAATAAATGTGCAGGGGTGAAAAACTACAGAAAAGAACAGAAAAGAGTAACAAACAGCAAAGCAAACAAAAGGCCTCAGTACCCAAACTTCCCAGCTATTAAGAGTCCTGTATTCAAATCAAGCTACAACCTCCAATCTTGGAGTTCAATGTGGAAGTGCTAAAAACTGCAGTTCCTCATGTATCCACTTGAGGCTGGCTCTAGAGGCACCGGAAGCCACATACACACCCATTCAAATAAGCACATCTTTAAAGCCAAAATAAACATTTCTATTGCCTGTTACAAAAAACGTTTCTGGTCTGAATAGCTAATTTTTTTATCAGCACACACTCAACCATGAGTTAATTTTTTTTCTTTATTTTTAGAAATACGCCAATTATGAGTTTGAATAATGGTGGTGCTAAGGGGCAGGGCTGAGTTCACCTACAGGCGTGCACACTGTAGCTGTTAGCTAGGATGCTAAAAGCCTGCCTCAACTCCCCTCTGCCTTTTGTTAGGTCAACCAAAAGTTAGCTTAAGTCAGCATTTCCATTGCCATGCGACCACGATTGATCAATTTCAAAACATTTCTATCAAAAACCAATGGGTGTCGTCATGAGGATTACATCAATGATTTGCACATTCCATGATTCAAATATTGGCTTACATCAACACCAAACCAACTTCATACTTCAAGGCTGGCAGATTCAAGTCCATGTAATAACCCAATGCAATTATTCAGATGTTTTTATTCTCACCATAGACTACAAAATATGGACGTAGTATCCGTGACGTCACCCATCTGTTTCTGAAGAGCCGTTTTGAGGCCAATCGTCGGCGAGAGCCATATTTCTGCTGTGGAGCGATTGTGACATAAAGAGGCAGGCTTTGAGCCTCCTAGCTAAAGTGTTCCTGCCTGTCAATCAAGTCAGCTGTGCCTCTCATTGGAAGACTTGTAAATTCAATATCTTCAAAATTGCCGCGTTAGAAAAAAATTCACCCCCCGTACAGTGTGTGCTGATCGAGAATGAGCTATCTACACTTGTCTTTTGTACCAGGCTGTAAACATGTTTATTTCTGCTGTAAAGATCGGCTTTTTTGAATTGGTGTGTATGTGGTTTCTGGTACTTCCTGAGCCAGCCTCAAGTGGATCCTCGATGAACTGCAGTTTTTAGCACATCCGTATTGGACTCTTATTTTTTGACCGGAGGTTGACGTTTGGTTCTCACATGCTCACCCTTGGGGTATTGTAGGTAAATTTTGAGGACTGCAGTGCATGTGTGAAGGGTTTGTACACCAGGAAGTAGTAGCAACAGGAAAGCTAAGGCATGCATTTATCCATTTAGTTCAAACCAGATATCAGTCAACTTTATTCGGTTCTCAATTCAATTATACGTGTCTCAGATATAAAGTGAAAAATCACAGCATCACTATAAAGAATGCAGCACTGACATGCTGAATCATTAAGCCCTTAAACTTGCAACCTATTTCAAGAATGTGCCCCCAAACTTGAGCATTAAGTGGCGTGGCGGCGTGCTGAATTTCATGCACAAGGCAGATGACCCTTTAGGGAGCAAAGGGTTGATGTGTTTCATTGAAAGTTGAGAGGGTGAGGTCTTCTTTGGGTCGTGGCACCTGTGGAGCATTAACCCACCAGGGGAGGACAGCTTTCCTTTCAGCCAGGCTGCTCCTCTGTTTAGCTTTCCTTCCACTAAAAACATCCCCTAAAAGACAATCCAGACCTCCTTCAGTCCTGGCGCCACAGGAAGAACCGGAGAGCCCTGGAACCTCTGTCTGTGGGAGGCACAATGCTCTTCCATCTCTGTTTACCTAAACCAACTTCCTCCATTCCCTCTACCTCAGGTGGCCTTCGAGCCCCGGTCACAAAGGCGCTCAAACATGTGGAGGATAAATACAGCAGCTGATGAAGGCTCTGGAGTGAAACGCTGGTGTTTCCTTACAACCAGTTTGTAAGAAAAACAAGTGGAAGAGGATCAAGCTGGGAGTCGCGTCTGTGAGCAATGATAAATGGATCCCCATATTAGGGTAAACAAACGGGTGGTGTGTGTTTGTATAATTGTGAGTGTGTGTGTGCTTCACGCTTCATGAGTGTGAATGCACGGTCCTGTGCAAGTGTGCAGACTCTCATGAGAGCTTGATTTTATGCAGATGCTGATCTAGTCCTTTTTTGAGCGCCACTTTGAGTGCTCAGTCAAATTATTCAAGCACTTACTGCACAGGCCAGAGCACAACCCCCGGGGGGAACTGATAAACAAACAACAAAGAATTATTCAGGGTTTAAACACTTAAACACCCACTTCAGCAGAGCCTTTTAAGTGGGTGATTAAAATGTGCACCGCAATCCCACAGAAAGCTCAGAAGACCCGGGCTCCACCACGGGAGCCCAAGTCACCTCTAGTTTCAACCCAAACACACACACACACACACAGCTATGTCAATTTCTGACTCGTAACAGACATTCTTTTACATCAAAAACTGCAGGAGAACACACAACACATTATATTAGCATACAAATCATAGTGTTACTGTGCCGTTATTATGTAAATCCATTTATTAATGCTATCATAATAAAAACTTGTTCTTTAAGTGCTGCATCTTTAAAAAAAAAAAAGTCTTCACTCATTTATCAAAAGAATTACAAATGAGTGCCTGGCTGTCAGAGTCTTTGATCTATCCTACTTGAAACTATGCATTATCCATCGACTGAGATACGCTGCAATAAATGCTCTCCTTTCTAACCTCATATTTCAAGTCACAAGCGGGAAGCAACACTTTCCTGATGCTTTGCGAAAAGGCATTAGCATGTCTGAGGCGAACACACACATCAAAAGGTTGAGGATATGTAAGCATCAAAGATGATGATGTCAGTTAAATGAACTCTGGATTTGGACAGATTATCTGCTCAGTGTGTCAAAGTGTTTATACTATCTACTGGGCATATGCTAGGGCTGGACGATTATGGCAAAAATAATAATCACTATTATTTTGATTGATATTGAAATCACGAATAATAAACACGATTATTCATTGATTTCAAAACGTGAGTGTTTAATGAACCACAACTTAAAAGAACAATCAAAAATAAATTAGTAACTAGTAAAATAATAATAATATATAAAATGTGCTCTGAAGTGTCACAGGGTAACAGAGAGTCTGTCACATACAAGCGGCAACCTCTGGTCTCAAACGAGGAAGCCCATGCGGAAGTGTTATAAACTGCAATTCATCGAGAATCCGCTTGAGGCTGGCTGCAGAAACACCAGAAACCACATAGACATGAATGGGAAAAAGACGATCTTTGCAGCATTAATAAACATGTTTATAGCCTGCTCAAAAAACGGCTTGGCTCTACAAAGCTAATTTCTCTATCGGCACACACTGTACGGGAGTGAATTTTTTTCTAATGCGACAGTTCAGAAGATATTAAGATTACGAGTCTTTGCCCAAATAAGGACTTGACTGACGTGACTCCCGGTAGGGAACACATAGCTGTTGGCTAGGAGGCTCAAACTCTGCCTCTTTACGTCACACTATACCTGGTTGAGTTCCGCATTTCCAATATGGCTGCCGCCTTCCACTGGCTTCAAAACAGCGCAGATGGGTGACGTCATGGATACTACGTCCATATTTTATACAGTCTAAGGTCACATATCACTCTGCTACGCTACTATGTTTAGATGCCACTTCACTTATAAAATACAACTTTATGACTGAACTTTAAATGGTTAAATAAATTAGTCGTCTTGCCTTAAGGTGCAGAAACGACAGCGTGACAAACTTTGCAAATAATTTCCTTCTGCTCGACATCCGACAACTTGAAGCCAAAATGTTTCCAGATGACCGAAGTTACCTACCTTTCTTCTCAACCAAAGGCTGCCTTTCTGTCGTGTTTTTAAATCGCTCACTCCACGTGTTGTTGATCCACATGTCACACGCTTGCTGGAGCTGCGCACACAACACAGGTGCATTCACGGTGCTTTTACACCGCATGAACTTAAATACACACCGTGCAGTCAGCACATTAATCATTTTTCTTCGATTATAATATTTTTATGATCAAAAGAAGCCAAATCGAAATCACGATCAAAATTAAATTAATCGTCCAGCCCTAGCATATGTTGTAAAATACAAGCCATTCAATCGGAGCCTGGGTCCGATGTCAATACAAAGAGAAACTGAACGGCAGCCCATCCTAAAAATCCAACTATTTCTTACAATTGTGAAATTAAGTGCCACCCTCAAGGTGGGAACCCAACCCCCAAGACTAAATGTAACCGTGAAGAGGGTGCTGAGAGACCACTTTGATCAACAGCTATCCGATGCTCCAAACTGAGCATATATTTGGGGAAACAAAGCAACATCTCAGCTGTTAATCCTCTGAGATTTAGAGCACATTCCCCCAGAAGCCTTTTGATCTCTGGAGTGCATCCGTACAGCTGACTCCAGACTTACTGCACTCACATGCACATGCGTTAACAAGATTTGCAAATATATGAAAGTAATTTACTCGTACCAGCAGTAAGACGCTAAACATATGGTACCTAGAAATGTCAGCAGATCATTACTTTTACAAACTTTGAACTTTTAGAGATTCAAAGATTAATTAGAGGTCTATGACATGACTCATTTTGCAAGCGGATGTGATGTGAAGGGAAGAGAGATCGAGGATGATCTCACACTAAAGAAGAAAATGTGTGGTTGTATGTCTACATGCCACTAAAGGTTTTGCCTCAAAGCGGGTACACACTACAGGATAATCGGGGCTGATTTTTGTCCCCATCTCCCCCTTACGATCAAAGCCAGCAAAGATTGTCTGATGTTTGCAAACAACATTGTGTCTGATTTTCCTGTGGTGGGTGTGTGTTTACGAGTGATTTTGTCCGGTCAGAGCCGCTCGGACGGCCTCAGAATGAGAGATCGTAAATAATGAACCTGAGCAGCACAGTGTGTAATGTCACGTGTACCGGAGAAAAAGCCAATCAAGACGCGAGCTGACTCCGCTGACTGATGGAAGAGGAAGCAAAAACAAACAAAAACATGGCGCTGGTTGAAAACAAAAGTCTCTTGGACCTACGAAATGGAAGACAACTGGTTGATTTGTGGCACAGCATGAATGTCTATGGAACGTTTCGTCCAAAACCTACCACAACAGGACGCACAAAGAGAAGAGTTTTTCCACCATGTTTGTTTACACCAAAGTCACGTTTTACTTCTTGAGATTGGAATATTGAGCGTGAAGAACCTGATATTCTGCTGAAGAATCGGTTAGTGTGTGGTGTGCTCCGTAGTGCACACCACACACTATAAGATCAGAAGAGAGAGATCTTGTGCGATCTGTCTTTTGTTGCTCTCTTTTGACCATCAAGTGTGTGGTCTCTAAATGTGTGAAGGTTTGAAGGATCCTGTAATGTGTGCCAGGCATTACTGTTTCACAGAAAAGCTGCTCTTGGAAGCACCATTCATGTTTACCTATGATCCGCTCTGCTTTTTTCACGCAGGACAAATTCCTCCAGCTTTCAGTAATCTATGTGACATACGATGCTGGATGTGACATTAAAGCCACCTGCATGTCCTCGAAACCTCCCAGTCCCCAAGCTATGTTGACGTCAGCCAAATGCTTCCACCCCATCTTCTCATGGGAAAAAAAAAAAGAAATCACAGAGACCCTCTATGGCCAGGTGCTACCCCTCCTCCCCAAAGACCAGGCTTTTTCTTCTCTTTAGAGAGTGGCTCCAAACCTTCCTCTCAGCCTCTTCAAAGAGCAACAACAGGCCCCCGGTCCCTTGGGAGCACAGAGGGGGTAGAGCCTGGTGGGAGAGGGGCATACGTCACACAGAGCGCACAAGAGGCCAGCCGGTGGGAAAAAGAAAACGCATAGGGAGAGGACCGAAAGAAGTAGAGAGAAAGAGAGGAAGAGGAGTCTGCATTTGAAAGGTGCTTTCAGCTTCGAGACAAGGGCTCTCGCTTTGTGAGAACGACAAGGACAGAAAAAGCAAAACAGCAGAAGCGAAGACGAAGGGGGCGCAAAACCTGCCATGTCTTTTATCAGACTTGGAGGCAGAGGGAATGCATTTAAAAGCTTTAGACCAACTTCCAAAAAAAAAACCCTTTCTACTTTAAAAAAAAAAAGAAAAATCAAAGGGCCGTGAAGCAACTGCAAAACAAGGGGGCTGGGGGCTGACACTTCACTGTGATTCACTTTGAGTTTCACTCAGTTGTCAGATGTACCTTTGCTTTTTGCGTACAAATCCATACAAGTCGATGGGAGCTCAGTTTGGGGAAACATATAGAAGTTCTGGAACTGTAAGAACGGGGACTTGAGTAGACTGCAGGCAACTTTTACTACGCAGAGGGTAGGGCCTCACAGAGGAGGGAGGAGCCGTCAGTGTCACTACAAACACTTCCCCGCATGGCCCACTTCAAATGCAGTCTCATTTCATCAGCCACAACCACCACAGGGCCACAGGGTAAACGCAAGAAACAGATGGAGCCTTAGGGGGGAGAAAAGGAGCAGAGGGGGAGGGCAGCAGAGGGGGAGGGGTAGTTAAAGGGTGTAAGGGAGTAATTTAATGAGGAATAACTATTAAAATAGATTATTTTCTTTTTTTTAGATGATGGCCTCGTCTTTCATCTGATGCCAAGAGAAGCAACCTATCAAAACAAGTATGGGAAATTTGAACTTCCAAGTCAGGAGTTGTGAAAATCTTCAGCTCCATTGATGTCTATGTCAGCGGCATAATTTTACTGGGTGCACATAACATATCAAATTTATTGGTGGGTGTAGACACCACGCTGTACACAGGGGACAAAGTGTGCCAAGGCTCACATGACCTGGATCTCATGTGTTGAGAGGCACAGATCCACCTGCCCACACCACTCACTCACTGTCTGTCAGGCTCAAACAAGCCCGCATTAGACTGCAGAGCTCATGAATGAGTGAAGTGAGTCTTTATTGCTCTGTTTATATCTCTGTGCAATCAGCTACTATTTCAATTTAAAGCCAACAAGAAAGACAAACTGATAATGCGATGAGCTGCTCTTCTAGAAAGTACTTGTCAGAATACGTCTTTCCTCTCTTACAGGGAAGATGGTCTGAAAAAAATTCAGATCAAAAGAATTCCAAGTGAGGACTCCCTACTGTTGACACCCGACCCACATTCTCCTGGACCCTGGTTCAGCTGGGAGGGGGGCTCAAAGAACAGCGACTATAAATAACTATCACACCAGGTATTCTATACAATAAGACAGCTTTGAAAGTTAAGAGTTGACTCCAGTTCTTTTACTGAGGAGTTTAGACTCTGTTTTGATCCTCCAAACACTGCAGGATCACATGGAGCAGTATGACTTCTAGAATAGTTTGTGCATGTGATGTTGGGAAAATTTACTTACAGGTTATAAATTAATCTTAGAAATGTATCAACGTTTAAAATGTGTACAATCTTTTATTTAAGTGGACTTTGGTATCTGCACAATCTGTTTCTGAGTATTTTGTGTCTGCCTCATTGTGGTCCCTGTTTGTAGTCTGTGTAGTTGTGTCTATGAGTGTTATAACAAACATTAGCCTCTACACATTGCAGTTCTGCATTTGCGCTGTAATGAAGTTCCACTGTCACTCTGCCTTTGTACTTTTACATTAAAACCCACAACAGTGTAATATTTATGCCCCTGTGTATGATTTCACATTGCATTATGGCGCAAGAGGCACAACTTATTAGGGGTGTAACGATTCATCTACTACATCGATGTATCAATTTATATTCCTATGATCCGACTACATTGATCTGTGCATGGCAAGTTGGCCTTCCGGACGACATATATCGATCTAACATCGTTTTAAAAGGTAATAAATCGATAGTATCGATATTAGGAAATAATGCATTGGATTTAAGCACGGCAGACTTTATATGGATGTGGTATTTTGCCCTTTTAATGATCAGACAGTAGACAACAAAACATAGCATGGCGGATGGCAGAGGAGAAGCCGGCGAGTGAGAAATTGTCAAGCCACCATTGCGGTCCAGCGTGTGGAAACACTTTGGCTTTTGCAAAGACAGAGATGTTCTAAATAATTAATTCCATGATTCATTTAATACCTGATTCCATTACAAGAAACAACAGGAATCAATGACTGTCCAATATGAAGGTATTTAATTCACAGTCACACTGGTTGAATTTTTGACTAAAAAGTTACTGAATTGATTTCAAGTCCCTGAATTGTTTCGGATCGTATCGTTCTAAATGAATCAATATCGCCTTTTAATCATATCGGCAACCACGAATCGAATTGTTGTTAAAAAGAATTGTTACACCCCTAAAACTTATGAACACACAGTAGGAGCGCCACATTCACACACACAGACATCGCCACCATCTTCCTCCCTATTCGGCCTCCGTTACTACCTCCAAGGGAGAATCTGAGGTGTTGACAATGCTCCACCATTTTGCCTCAGTGCATTACACAATGCAGATGAGATGTAACAGGAGTGTAAATATGCAACCTTAAATAGGCAGTGGGAAAGAGTATATCTGCTGTATGCAGGACAACAGTCTGTGTGGAGAGTAAAAAAAGAGTCAGAAAACATCGGCCGAAGTGCAACACTTTGTTCTGATGATGAATTAGCTTTTTATGAATCCCTTCAGGTGTACATCGGCATAAAAGAGCAACTAACAATCCGGGAACCAGGAATATGACCATTACACTGTAAACTCTTTAACATCACTGGATGGGAAAAAGGTGAGCAGGTGGCAACAAATAAAACTCAATGATTTTTACCGTAAGGAAAGCAACAAAAGCCTGAGCCAGAAAAAGTCTAGGCCGACTGTATTAAAGAACACATCCTGTAGCTGCTGTGCTAAAAGACTGATGTTCAAAAGTAGATAAAATGTAGGAGGTTTATCTTTAAGAGAGGATTGTCTGGGGAACAGATACATTAGAAACCAAGCCCAGTAAGTGCAGATGGTTAGGAGTAAAGAGGAGCTGAGAGTCAAAAGTCTATAAGTCTTTATAAGTACTATGACTAGAGGCTGTTTTGCAGCAGTGGTGACACACAATGAGAGCAAAAATTGCTACAAACGCCTAAATCCTTGTGAAATGTATGTATGTTTGGAATCAACATGGGGTGTTTGGAATCAACATGGCATGTTCCAATCAGAAATCAGAGTGCCGGATATCTGATAGTAGTAATGTCTAAAGCTTGATTCCTGTAGTACCCTCTGTTTGTTGCTTTCAGTCCTCCAGAACTGTGACACTCAAAATAATACGGCAGGAATTTAGCAAAAGGCTACAACTTAAGAATGAAATATTAAAAATGTTGTATTCACTTTATCATCACAAAACAAAAGGGAAGAGTTCCTAAATACTGATGGTGAAAAACACCTTTTCTTCTTTGATTCATTTTCTCTTTGTTATTCACTCTGTATTATCTCTTTGATTATTTACATAAACTGAGTGCAACTAACAGTACTTTTTTCATTCAAATTAAACCCATTCAGCAGAAGTTCCTGGTTAATCCAGAGCTGTTACTGTTTAGAAAAAGCACATGGTTATTCCCAGGAACAAAGTTAAAGATATTTGTCTTGTGGTAATTATGTATGGCGATTCTAAATGTTTACAAATTGTCTGATGGGTACAAACGCCACTTGACACATAAGCATCAAAGTAACTGGCATGGCTTTTCCACTTCAGCAGCGTTGATGCTCAAGAAAATAAACATACAGTTTCAGGGGTTTCTCGAAGAGCCGGTCCTTCCGAAAACACCCAGAGAAAGAGAGCATGCAGATTCTCAGATCTTGTTACTTTATGAATTTATTGCAGCTTTGAGCTCATGTCAGGTTAAATGTAACTTTGACACTATGTGGGTGAACCACACTACACCAGTCCAAACCTCCCAACACTTTCATTCGATCAATCGCACACCACCTTACACCAACACCTTTATAAAGGGACCTGCAACCCTCTCTTTACTAACCCCCCATGCAAAACCATTGCTGCCTTCAGGCAAAGCGGAGCTATCAAGAGCATCTTCCTGCCAGGCAAGACAACAGTGGACTTTAGACCTGACTGAGGCAGACCAGTCAAGATATTTCAGCTGCCAAAGACTTCCTGAAGTTTGATGTTTGCCTTTTTCCCTTTACAACATGCCAAAATATCACAACCACAGCTAATTTCAACAAACAATTCAGCCCATGTGTGCAGTTGTTTAAATGTACAATGTAACAAAGGTTTTATGTTCAACAGCAAACGATGGGTAAGGTAAGCTGTTGTAAGCTGTCAGTTTGTATGGTGATGAAAATAGGATTCTGTTTTTTTTTAACATTGAGAAACTGCAGAATCTGTCAAATATTAAAAAGGAAATTCCTGACACCCAGCATCATAAGAGAATTTTTCAGCAGGTGCTGTATTGTCTCAAATGAGAGCGATCCCGAATTCTGGGCTGTGTTCAATAGGTAGATGCATTTCAGCTCAAAGTGTGTGGATTGTGGGTGGAGGAGCTGATTTTCCTTTTGTCTTGATGGGCTCCAATTCCTAAAACATGCTGCCTTTGAGGACGGCATCGCTAACCAAAGAGGCTTATGGCTCCTCTGAAGCAATTCCAAAGGATATTTTCTTCACTTGACAACAACAGCAGTGTGTTTACAGCAATGCCAAAATACAAAACAAGCATGACCCCCAACATTTCTCCGCAGCCTTCACAATCCACACTTGTCACCAGACTGTCACAATGCAATGCTTTCAACCCAGCCTTGATCTATTGTTACCTAAAAAAAACACCCTCACATCAGCACATAAGACAGGGGGGGTCAAACATGCGGCCCGTGGGCCAAAACCGGCCCGCCAGAGGTTCAAATCCGGTCCGCGGAACGACTTTGCAAAGTGAAAAAATTACAGAGAAGACATTAACTGCAATTCTTCAATAAAAGTAACTTCTATTTCAAATTTGTCCTCTGGGGGGTTGCATAAAATCATAGTGCTGGCGGAGCGCACCTGAACGGCGCCCCGGGACTTTTTTTCTCTAAGTGAGAAAAAGGATTACTTTCATTCAGATCCATAAAGACTTTTTAGAGCTCTATAAGATGATCCAATTAGCAGCAAAGTTTACGTATATATAAACTTGTCACAGTAGGAATGGTGGATCCACATTCTTCGAAAGGAGCCACACTTTCCTTACATGTGCATGCGTTACAGGTGTGCTCCGTCAATACTAACACTAGCACTACACCCCTGCATACAACACTGTCTAGTGTACTTAAAAAGTGTACTTTTTTTTGCACTAAAACAAAGGGAAACATCTGGGGTTTTCATTATTCATAGGTTATTATGTTATGATTTTACTGGTCTGGTCCACTTCAGATCAACTTGGGCTGTATGTGGCCCCTGAACTGAAATGAGTTTGACGCCCATGACATAAGATGATACAAACATTTGTTCCCTACATGAGAGATCACAAGTGTTAAAATCCATTGTTGTATTTTGTCACAGTAAAACACTTAACTGAAAACAAAGGCAAGACTGCAGCAGACAAACTGAGGTGTTCTGTGGTTTACTTTAAGAGTGCCAACTTTGCGTTTTGTTTGTATGTACTTTTTCCACTTTATGTTATGGTTAATGAGCAGCATGGCAACTATTTCAGTGACAGATATTAGCAACACACTGTGTGCGGCCAATTGTGTGTGATGTGTTGTATTTAGGAGACGCAGCTAAATGTTTGCAGGCCCTAAATAGTGTACATCACTCTGCTCTGAGGTTCGTCACGGGTTGCACA
Organism: Notolabrus celidotus; assembly: GCF_009762535.1. Lineage (NCBI taxonomy): Eukaryota > Metazoa > Chordata > Actinopteri > Labriformes > Labridae > Notolabrus > Notolabrus celidotus. The sequence continues at coordinate 15,534,879 of NC_048274.1, read as the reverse complement.
CGCCTCACTCATCACTGTGAACTTTACGTCAAAGCTGACTGGCCATCCCTGAGTGTACGCAGGCATACACATTGGCTACGTCTAATTTATAAATGTCTTCTTGGCTTGGCTTGGTCCCCATGTGTTTGTGTGTGTATCTACAAAGATAAAAAAGCCATTATGCGTTGCGCTCCTGTAACACTTTACATATGTTTGTTCACTGTGTTCGGACAGAGTTCTGTAAGAGAGCATTTAGTTTTGCTGCTCCTACTTCTTGGAAGAGGCTCCAGAAGGACTTGAAATTGTCAGATCTTATCTCACTTGACGCCTTTGGCTCCATCTTAACCTTCCTGTTATGTTGCGGGTCAAATTGAACTTTTATTTTAGGCAATATATGCCTTCCAAACAAGCTAAATGCAGCATAAAAATCTGGGCAGAATGTGACAGAAGCAGTGCGGTGTTAATTTATCAACATCACTACATAAAAAAATTCAATGAGCTTTCCAATGTACATTAAAAAAAGTTTTAACATTAATTTAAATGAAAAACAAGTGAGTTATCCTCATTGAACCATGATCTGGGGACACCAATGGACTAAATCTTGGTTTAAATGGTTAGTAATGGAGTTAAAAATTTGATTAGAAAGCATTTGTAATGGGATTTTTTGGGGTTCTGACACCCAGGAACATTAGGGTTAAATGAAAGACAGACCCCAGAACAGTGCCTGTGTCTTTGAATGCTGTTTTTGTGATCACAAATTGCATTTTATTTGCAAATTAGTTGCACTTTTAAATGATGTTTCTACATACCGTCTGTATATATGCTCCATGCTGATGAGTTGTGCTAGTTATTTTAGAAGTGTGCTGCTGACCTCTTGGCCAGGTTGCTATTGTAAAAGAGGTCTTGATCTCAATGGGTATCATCTTGTTAAATAAAGGTTAAATAAAAAATAAAAAATGGGCTTTCCAATGTACATTAAAAAAAGTTTTAACATTAATTTTAATGAAAAAAATGGCGAGTTATCCTCATTGAACTATGAACTGTGAGAATCAAAGAACACCAATGGACTAAATCTTAATTTAAATAACTAGTAATGGAGTTAAAAATAGATTAGAAAACATTTGTATTAGGATTTTTTGGGGTTCTGACACCCAGGAACAGTATTGCTGTTCCAGAGAAACGAACATAACAGGAGGGTTAAATGAAAGACAGACCCCAGAGCAGTGCCTGAGTTTTTAAATGCTGTTTTTGTGATCACAAATTGCACTTTATTTACAAATTATAGTTGCACTTTTAAATGATCGATTGTTTCTACATACTGTCTGTGTATGTGCTCCATGCTGATGAGTTGTGCTATTTATTTTTGACGTGTGCTGCTGACCTCATGGCCAGGCTGCCCTTGTGAATGAGGTCTTGATCTCAATGGGTCTCATCTTCTTAAATAAATAATTAAAAGGTCGCCAATAGTGTTAAAAGTTTGTTTTCCAACAGAGAGCCTATAAGAAAGTTTGTGAAGTCTCAGAGTGCACAGGATAAAAAAGATTGAAAAATCTGAGGGGATGTGGAATAAGAACTCAAGACTTCATTGTAATAACTTCAGACTGCTGCTTCCACGACACTTCTCGTGGTGTGCAGTTTGGTACTCACCCGTGCAGTCAAGCCGCAGTTATTCTTGTGGTGACAGTCCGGCTGCTCAAGGCGAGAGCTCGTGCAGTAGTATTTCTGCTTCACGAGCCAGTCGTCGATTCCTTTTCTCGCCAAACAGGCATTGACTACAAAACTGTCGCCTGAAATGTATGAAAAACGCACGATTAGCATTTACAAACTACATTTTCTCGCGCTGCATTCGTGTTTCTGAGAAGCGATACATCTTCAAAGAGTCGGACTCTGCGCTATAATGTTACTTTAATGAGCTGAGAGTCTAAAAAACTGTTACAAACTAGCAGAAATACGAGACTTTCATTCAAATGGAAGAAATAGATAATTGGCCATGCTTACCTTCCGGACTCTCCCTCGGTTTACAAATAGCGGCTTGAAAGAAAGAAAGTCAGAAGACAATGAATACTGTTACTCGAAAGTATCGCAGCACCACAAAAGAGCTATAGCTGTGATTTACTCAGAAACAAAAACAATCCTTACCATGTTTCGAGTGCAGTTTACCCATTTCTATGCATCGACTTTGTGTTGAAAACCATCAGAAGGTATAATCCACAGGGAAACGAAACAGGCTACGATATCCAGACAGTGGAGCGTCCGTGTTGACAAGAACACCCTGCGCTCGAGAGGCTACGGGGCCGTATGACTGAAGAGCCAAAGCAGCCTTTGATCCAGAGCGCCGCCAGTCAAAGAAACACACAGGACATGAGACGACTTCCGGTCCACACTTTCAGAATAAAACTATTTACTTTGCCAAAAGAAATTGAATATTTTCAGAGTTGCAAATTACTAGTTCATTGGTGAAACGAATTTAATGTATTGTCAATAATTTCACCAGTCCATTATCCAATACCTACAAAAAAATAAGATAAGATAAGATAAGATATACTTTATTGGTCCCCCATTGAGGGAAATTCTTTTGTTACAGCAGCTTACAACACGGGACAGGGGAATACAACAATGTACTAGCATAGTTAACAAATATAATAACAATAATAATAGCAATGACAAAGGTAAAATAGAAAATATAATAAAAATAAAACAAAATAAAATAGAATAAAATAAAATAAATATCATTTGCACTATTATCTATTTATATTTGTCAATTTTAAACTGTCACGGCACTGCACGACTTGCACTGTGTACATAGGCTGTTTTTTAAATGTATTTTATTATAATTTTATTGTGTTTTATATTTAAGCGTTTGCTATTTAAGAGTTGGAGTTAGACAGAAACAGCATCTCGATTTTCCTATTTGTCTTGTATATACGGTGAAAACTGACAATAAAAACCTTTGAATCTTGAATCTTAGAAATAAAACATGTCGACAATTGGATAGAGCCCCAAATATAATAAACAAAGTAATGTTTCTTCAACTTCAGGAATGACTCGTTCAGAAATACCAGACTGGTTTAAAAATTCAGTGATAAAGCCAGTTGAATTATTCCATTTATATTATGAGAATTGAGTCGAATTTTTGTTAAAACCTTTTTGTAATCAGCACAGAACAGTAAATAAGAGAAGCTGGGTTTATTCATTTAATTATTGTTATTTCTTTTATTTCCAACAGTACCAACAATTTAACTCCCACCTCTGATCTGAACACGTCTAATCACACAAGCAAAAAAAGAAAACTGAGCCTCATTAACGTCCAATTCGTGCTTTTATCGTGAAAACAAATTATTCACATCCGGTGTTATTCCATTTCCCTTTCAGACTTGACGCAGCGTGCTCAGCTTTCCCCCTCCTCTTGACTGTCTTCAAAGAGCTGAGGAGGCGTCAAGAAATTTTAACCGCCGAAAGATCAGGATTAACACCTCACTCCTCGACTGACAGAAATGCAGTATTTTCAGCCAATCCATTAATGCAGGTTGATGGCTCCCTGCATCAGGGGGTCCCAGTCTGCAGGTTAAACGGAGCAACACGTAGTACGCCTAAGTTGCAAGTAGTTAGTGAAGCAGGACTGATCATTTATCTACGATTATCTCAATCAAATCACTTACAAGCACATGGCATTATCTTTTCATCATTTGGAATTAATGAACAACAGCGAGAGAGACCATGCCGACATCAAAGTCAAAGACTGTTTCAATCCCTCTTTGAACTATGAAGGTGTTATTACTCAATTAGCCCATCTTCTCTGATGGGCTTGCTTAGGGCAAAATATTAGCAAATGTTTGGTTCTCGAGGCAGAGTACATCTGTCTGCTTGGAGTCTTTCAAACAGGAATAAGGTGTAGAAATCACAAAGTTGTTGGTCAGGTTGCAGATGAAAGCATGTTAAGATTCCTTTGAAGTCTGCAATTACATAACAAAAGACGGAAGCCCCTGTGCCATGTGTCATGTGCATGTGACAGTAATACATGGACGGATCATAAAACAAGACTGGTGCAGTTCAGATAATCTAAACCTATAAACTATCAATGCAGGGCCCGTGCAAGTCTGTTTTGTTTTTTTTATTTGAATGAATGCTCTCAGATCAGCAAGAATATTTTATTTTCTCTGGTAAAAACGACAGCAGCTGCATTTTCCAAAAGGTCATTGTTATATCAAAAGTGACATCTTTTCATTCTCAAGTACTTCAGTCAGTAAGAATTATGGGTCCTTGATCTGATATAATTAGGGTTTACCATGAAACATGTGTTCCACATTACAGAGCAACAAATGAATGCTTCCTGCAAAGCAATGCACCTGCAAAGCAATGCACCTGCACACATGTGAATGTAACATCTAACAAAGAACTTTCTGAGGGCGTTTGGAGGCAGGTTTAGAGTATTTCTTCAAAAGGTTGTGCTTTTGTGATATTATTTAAAACATACTATGTTTTACCTGAGCTGGATGACACTTTTGAGAAGCACACGTGAACTGTTCAACCCCAGGCTGCCATTTTATTTTTATTTTTATTTTTTCATTATTTTATGTTTTCATTTTATTTGACATGATTACTTCAGTGTTTATTTCCTGTCTTAAATATTGATTTATTGATTTATTTATTGATTTATTTATCTATTTATTTTTTTGACTTTACTTTAGATGTACAGAACAAACAATGGGTATTTCAGAAAGAGCATCATACATAAACAATCATTAAGGACACAGAAACAATACAGCTTGAGTTGTGAATTTAAGGTAAATGATAAAATTACACATACATAGATAAGTAATAAAATAAGTTCAGTAAGGAGAGGGAATCATTTTACAGTTCAGTGGGGAGTTCTTTTAGGGAATCATACATTTTAAGTGTTCTTGGTTCTTTCATTACTTTCAATGATTTCAGGTATAATTGGAATTCATTTAGAAAAACAACAAATTTGGGGGGAGATTTCATAGTTCTGTTTTTATGACACAGGCTACCAAATCCTGAACTGTTAATTGCTGAAGCTTGACCACTATCTAGTGCTTTTATACATCAACTTCCTGCATCAGAGTTCTGCATACATGCATATGTTTAAACATCAAACTGCCAAGAGAGACATATGGGATATATCAGAGTTGGAATAATTTCACTAGGGGTCAAGATCAAAAATGCAATCTGTCCCAAATTCTCATGGAAGGTTTTTCACATCTTTGGAACAGGACTTACAGCGACACATGCTTTTGATACAGCCCTCCAGATGCATTTTTCTACTAAACAGTGGTTTCCACATCCTGACCCTATCATCACATGTTGTACCGAGAGGAATCAGGCTCCCCCTTTGAACTAGTCTGCCACAGACACACAGATGAGCTTGTTATTATAGCTACTCGCCCGAATTTGCTGGGAAAGAAGGCCTGTCCCTGTGACACACTTCCTGTCCTTTGAAGAGGCCAACGGAGAGATGGCTTTGCAGGCCTTATTTCCAAGCCTTGCCTTTGATGCTTGCGAGAGAGGAGGTGGCGGGGGTGTAAAGCTGAATTTCCATCCCATTGGTGTGAACCCCCAAACCTCCAATCAATCCCCATTATTGAGGGATGGGGTTATTTTAGTCTGACACCTCATCAAATCAGAGAATAGATGAAGTAAATATTTGGCTCTTATTGCTTCATTCATCAGATGTATTGAAATCTGTCACCTGATGTCTTTTGTATTTCTTCTTTTATGGTGTGAAAGCTTCATAGAACAAAAGCAGAATTCTTTAGACACCTGCCTGATGATATACGTAGGTACTTTTTGACCTCAGGGAGCTCCCGCCTTGGTGGCCTACTCCACCTCATTCCACCATAAAAATGGCATTCTCCTTGGAAACAGGCATAATTGGGGGCATTCAGATGCTCAGATTCAGGGGGATCTCATGGTTTGTCTGTGTTTATGTCCCTGTAACAATGTCAGGGGCTTGATGCCTGGAGAGCCTTCAGGAGGGAATGCTGCCTGGTGGCGAGGAGGGGGATGTGAAGCATATAGAAAGAGAGAAGAGCAGCTGCTGGGCGCTTAAAGCTCAAACATGTGACTGTTGCCTTTATCTTGAAGAACAAAAGGGCCTAGATGTTGTAAAGGGCAGAAGACAATTGTGAGTGAAGTACAGTGTTGATTTCTCCAGTGGTGGTGACTCAGCCCATTGTGGTGGCTCAGCGTGTGATGTGTCAGGGGAAGGGTCTGCGGGGAAGGAAAGATAGCCTGGCATGCGTCTACCATTCTGCAGACTGGACACAATAGAAATAAACTCCATTCACAACTTCACTTTACGGCAAAAAGTCCCCTTTAAATATTGATGTTCAGACATAATGCCTCTTTGCTTGTTTGGGACAGGATTTTTTTTTTGACAGCACAAACAGTCATTAGCTGAAAGCAGTGAAAATACAAACATCTAGGACTTTCTAGTATAATATATTGATGATCATGTATTTAACATTTTTGGTTTGTAGTGTAAAATAGAAAAAAAAATCCCCACCATCCCACTCAAATATTCCTTCTTATCTTAAAAATGCACTCATAATGCAGCCATAAGCTCTTGACTTTATTTTTGAGTTGAGAATGTGTCTCCAGTCAGGGCAAGACAAGTGAGGTGAGTAAACACACTCTTGGTCAGATTTTCAGGCTAGCATCTGAATGACTTGTATTATTTCTAATGTCAGAAACTCTCCAAATTTAGGCCTGTATAATCAATACTTTCTGCTTCTGTACTCCTCTTTACTATCTGCACTCGACACTGGCTGCTTTTTTGAAGCGGTGGGGGTGTAGCCCCATCCAGAACGAGGACACAATTAGTGTATTCAGCCGAAAACAGTGGGGTTCCCCCTTTGATGTGAGGATCAAATGAAGGAGCTGTGTGTTTTTGTCCAAAATGACAGGCTTGCCAGGTTTACTAATGGGTAGCTAATAGAAAGAGAGGTTTATGATGCTCATTAATTACACAGTCTGTCATGTGTTGGAAGGGCAGAATAGAGGAGATAGGGGGAAAGAAAAAGAGAGTGGGGTGCAGCAAAGGAAGCAGAGTGAAGAGAATGGGGGTGGTGGTGGTGAAAGAGGGATGGGTCTACTGTAAAAAGGGGAAATTGGAAATGAGAGTGTAAAAGAGCAAGGGCAAGGAGGAGATCTCCTAAGAGATCCGCAAAAAAACCTGACTTGATAAAAAGCGAAAGCGAGAAAGATGAAGAAGAGAAAGAAAGGAACAGGAGGAGATAAAATAATCCTTCCCCAAGATAAGAGCAGCCACCAAGACAGCAGCTTCAAAGAGTAGGAGACAGTCTCATGGGAGCGTGCCATAAACCTTTTCCTCATCTTCAGAGGAAAATTCCGTCCCTGATCCAAACACGCCCATGATCTCAGCACCCACTACTCTGCAGGTGACTGAGGCCTGGTGACTCCTGGGGAGGCGTGCACACTTCCAAGCAGCGCCGCTGCTTTGAACTGCTCGGACCCATGTCGAGTGGCGATGGTGATCTGCACATAAGGTGCAAATGCGAATAGTTAATGAAGAGAGAAGAAAAAAATCAGAGCCTGTCACTCCCACCACAGGGAAGGCTAGTGATCTCTGCTATCAGCCTCAACCAGCACAACTCCTATGGACCCTTTGTAGACGCAGTTTGTCATTTCAAGCTGAGCCACAGACAAAGCCGTAGCCAACAGTAGCCTATCCTTTGTGACAGAGTGGAGGTGTGACTTGTGGGATGTTGCAAGTGGACGTAGCAATGAGTTTAGGGTAAATGAGGTTGTCATTAACGCTGAGCCCTTCCAGTGACCTGTGAGAGACCAGGCTGCTCTTGTCCCCATAGGGCCGGGCACCAGTGGGGCCACTCAGCCAGACAAGGTTTATTTAGCTAAGCTCTGAGTCTCCCACACATTGAGGCCCGCACTGCCATGGAATTCATTATCCTGGGCCGTTAACGGGCCACTGATGTTTTGAATAGTTTCAGCAGGCTTTGAAATTTCACTCTCTGCCTGGGTTCAATCCCGGAAGCCAATATCACATTGCATTGAGCGTTGTATCATCGTCAGGGCATTTGGCTTGAGGTCCAAACAGGAAAACAATGGCAGGCTAATACCCAAATATTTAGCAGCACTTTCCGCAGCAAAGACGCATGATTCAGAATAACATGGCCATGGCCTGGTGCTGTGAGCTTTGCAAGGCTCTTGTTGCAGGAACGCTTCCTGTCCACAAACCTGTGACCTTTCCCCCACAGATACGAGAGAAAACAAGCAGCTGTATTTCTTTTTGGAAGTGGGATACATCTTTAAGCATAAATCATATTGTAAGAGCCAGATTCATGTTTTGGGTCAAGCTTTGAAACACATTGTTTATTGTGCCACAAGGTGTCATCGTTTTGCTCATTTAGGGCACAGGTATAAAAGTACGTCACTGCCTGGGTATCAGATGTGTGTCTTGACCCGGAAGGGCAGTTGGTTTTTGACCGTTGTTGCGTTATCACGTTGTCACCCTGTTGCCTTGTCACGTTGTTGCCTTGTCACGTTGTTGCCTTGTCACGCTGTTACGTTGGATAAAATGTTTGTTCGTGCAATGAAGGAGAAACTTGTGGACGCTGTCTAACTGTTCGTACGGTGATGCAATAAATGGATTGTATGGTGCTGCAAACCAAAGTTACGCCTAAGACCTGTTATTTCAACAACTACAGTAAACGGTATTGTATGGACAAACATATGACAGTACAACGCGTCAGCCAAGTCATTCCCGGGAGTAATCAAAACACACCGGCAGCTTTAGTACAGGACTAAGCTTCTATACATATACTCACTTTAACAGCATGCCATTGTGGTTATCAATGGTAACTGGATTTGCTGTTAACCAGATGAAATGTTGTCACTTGTTGTAAACACTTTGAGCAAAGTTATATAAAAGTGAAGGTTTTTATCATGGGGATTCCACAGAAGTCAACTTTCCCCCTCATACACCCTTCACTGCTCATATCCTTTCAAAAATGTAAACACTGCAGATACAGAACAATTGGTTAATTGTCCAATATCTGTACCTTTCACTGTTGCTACATTAAATTGCAATATATAAATCTGTCTTTTTAAAACACAAGCTCTTTTTACCCCAAGATTCACCTGCAGAGCCATAACAAAGCGTTGGCTTCCTACTTTCATGTCAAACCCCTCAACAGCTTGATACGAGTCAGCCCAGCATGAGCTTTACATTTTCTTGAGGCGTTGCAGATGCACAACAGCCACGGCTACCAATGGCAGCCTCACATAAATTCCCGCACAATGCTCTGACGGTTTATGATGACGCTGTTTCACCTCTGTTAATACCTCAATGGCAGAACTACGTTGCCCAGCCATTACACCTCCATGCATTTAACACTGTGGACAAAGCACAATGATGGATCAAAATGAGGCCTAAAGACTCTTAAAAGAGAGGCAGTGAGACCAGTCCTTTCCAGTTTAGTTGGTTCCCCATAATAATTAATTTTATGCACTCATTTATAAAAGGTGTAAATGGTACATCGCCCTTATATAACGTATCTTACCTCCACAACCACCATTCTTAAACATCATATTGAATACAACAGAGACACAAAGACTCAACAGATATTATGTTTTATCAGGTTTCTTAATTTACTTTGTCTTTTGGGGCGACACTGGCCTAGTAGTTTAAGCACCCACCCCATATACAAAGCCTATAGTCCTTGGTGCAGCAGTCACAGGTTTGACTCCCAGCCTTGACCATTCTCCAGTCTCTGCTGACCAAGTTTGTCAAATATAGGTAAAAAAAAATGACCCAAAATGTAGGGGGGAAAAGTATTTAGTCTATTAAATATCATATCAAGCTTCTCAGTGTTCACAGCTGTTAACAACCTGCAAGAAATACTGTGTTGTCTGTGGTTGAAAGCCAATATAGATCCTCCTGGTTAGGTGGGGTTTCAAGGGTCCCTTTAGAAAAGAGTGTTAATGGAAACATGGCTTTGGTTGAACCTGCATGAAGTAAACTTTTAAGCTTGTACAAATACTTGAGCTGACAAATCAGCTAGAGGGGGGGGGGGGGGGGGGGGTTGCCCTTGAGTTGATAGGACAGCTGCAGACATGCAGCAAATGGTCAAGTTTGGGAGTTGAACCTGCCACTGCTGCAACGATGACTTCAGCCTCTGTATAAGGGGCACATGCACTTAAACCACTAGGCCAACGGCATCCCATGAACACGATTTTTAAATCAGCCAAGACTGATAGGTGTTATTTCAGTTTGAATATTACATTTTATTTATTACAACTTAATGAATAATAAAACTTGACAGAAATCTTTGGTGTAAGGACTCTATGGGGATCATTTTGTGAGCGTAGGATGTGTGAATTTGGCAGCAGGAGAATCCCCCTAGTCCAGACACTGGTGGTGGTGGTGGTTGATGAATTCCAGGAATTGAAGACCTTGCAGAGACCAGGTGGAGATGGGGAGGTGGAGGGGTGCGCGCCATCAATGCAAGAAGGAACTAGCAGGAGAGAGCAACACATTTAAAAAGACAGCAGAAAGTTGATAGGCTGATGATAAGGGCGTCCCACTGAGCTATTGGATGACAGCCACCGCTGATTAACCGATGAGAGCTCTGGAGCATGCAGCTGGAAACGGGTGAGCTATGAACGAGGGAGAGCAGAGTTAAACAACTGCTGTGATTGCTTTTATAGTCTTCCTGCCTGAGCTTTCACTAGAGCTACATAAGTCTCAACAATTGATGTACTGAAGAGGTCTGTCCCCTCAATGAAAATAAAGGTGTAGAAAATTATTCCTTCATTAATGAATGTAAAACTTCAAATCTAAATACAAGAACAAAGGGTTACATTGTGCGATGATCAGGAACATGTACAGGCTAATGCATGCACTGAACTCACTCAACTTAAAAATACATCATATGGAGCTCTTTCTGAGTAGAACTTCACCAAAGAGTATTTCTGTTTTGACATTGTTCTTTTATGTATTTACTTAAAAACCAGAATCTTGTAAAGCATATCATTTAACCAGACAAAAGCTACATAGTGCTGTCAGTAGAAACAGGCATGCCTCAAGCAGCATTGTAAAGCAAGTACTTAAAATAATTTTTCCACAACAATAAAACATTTCTGAGTTGGCTCGAAGCCACCCCCACAGACCTCTGCCTGTAGCAGCTTGGCAAAAGAAGCAACACAATTTCAGAAGAAAGGCAATAAAGGCAACACAAATTCTTTATTGGCTGTTTTTTTACATCCATAAAATGTTTCAACAACTGTGCATCACAATGAACAAATAAATGATGAAGTATATTGATAGCTTTTATAGCACAATTTCTGGCATACGCCGAAGTTGTCAGAGTTGTCAGATGTCAGGAAAGGTTAGTTTTTTTGCAAAACACTAAGACATATATTTTCAATGCTATGAATCTATGCTATGAAATGTCAGGTGATCACAATTCCTCTAGTGCAGGGGTTCTCAAACCTTTTGGAGCCAGGGACCCCTTACAAGTTAGAAAATTGTCCAAGGACCCCCTCATAATAATAACACAGATTAAGCACATTAGTGATGTGTCATGATCAAAAGCTGCGGCTCTGAGAGCCGATGCTTTTTGGTGAATCAGAAGAGCTGCTTTGCATTGAGAGAGAGCCGGCTCACAGTTTTTTCCTTTCACTGCTCACAGTGCTCAGCCCCAGCTCTGCTCACAGCAGAACTTTGTTTTGATTGGTCAGCATGGTGGTCATGTGGCCAATCACATGTGAGGATATAGGATAAAGGTGATGGAGGGGAGGCTGTGTATCCTGGCTACATCTGTTCCTTCAGAGATTCTTCTCGAAGACAGAGCAAATACTCACTGAGTAGAAATCGGATCAGCCCATCCAAGCTGAGGCATCTGATTTTTCTCAATGCCAACCTGCACTGAAGACATTGATAATGTTTGCTCCAGTTTGGTTCTGGTTCTATTTGCTTGAGTTTGGTTCTGGTTCTGGTTGCTTGAGTTTGGTTCTTGTTTCTGTTTACTTGAGTTGGTTCTGGTTCTGTTTGCTTGAGTTGGTTCTGGTTCTGTTTGCTTGAGTTTGGTTCTGGTTCTGTTTGGTTCTGGTTCGGTTTGCTTGAGTAAGGTTCTGGTTTGGTTTGCTTAAGTTTGGTTCTGGTTCTGTTTGCTTGAGTTGGTTCTGTTTCTGTTTGCTTAAGTTTGGTTCTGGTTCTGTTTGCTTGAGTTGGTTCTGGTTCTGTGTGCTTGAGTTTAGTTCTGGTTCTGTTCTGTTTGCTTGAGATCAGGTCTGGTTCAGTTCTGGTTCGGTTCTGTTTGCTTGAGTTTGGTTCTGGTTCTGTTTGCTTGAGTTTGGTTCTGGTTCTATTTGCATGAGTTTGGTTCAGGTTCTGTTTGCTTAAATTGAGTTCTGGTTCTAACCCTAACCCTAACCCTAACCTTAATCCTAACCCAAACCCTAATCCTAACCCTAACCCTAATTCTAACCCTAACCCTAATCATAACCCCAAACCTAAACCTAACCCTAATCATAAATAAATAATGGACGTTGTATCCGTGACGTCACCCATCTGTTCCTGAGCACTGTTTCGAAGCCAATTGACGGCGGCAGCCATATTGGAACTCCGTAATCACACCATGTCAACCTGTCACTACTGAATCATTTTTAATACTGCCTGTAATTACTGCTATTTAATCTAAATTCCATTGTAACATTGTATATATCTAAATTGTATTCTAGCTTTATTTATTTATCTATCTTTATTTTTATTTGTACTTATCTTATTTCATTTCATTTTACTTATTGAAACTTCTTCTTGATTGTACTTATGTCTGGGTTGCTGTACAACTGAATTTCCCTCCCGGGGATTTGAGCCTCTTAGCCAACAGCTATGTGTTCCCGACCGGGAGTGAAGTCAGTCATGTCTTTATTTGGGCAAAAACTCGTAATTTTAATATCTTCTGAATTATCGCGTTAGAAAAAAATTCACCCCCTGTACAGTGTGCGCCGATAGAGAAATTAGGTACGTAGAGCCAAGCCGTTTTTGAACCAGGCTATAAACATGTTTATTAATGCTGCAAAGATCGTCTTTTTTGAATTGGTGTCCATGTGGTTTCCGGTGTTTCTGCAGCCAGCCTCAAGCAGGATGTTCGATGAATTGCAGTTTATAATACTTCCGCATGGGCTTAATCGTTTGAGACTCGAGGTTGCCGCTTGAGTACAACACACTTACAATTTGACCTGCATTCATTATGAGTGAGAAAAACTCTGTAAATCTGAAAGGAAAGGCAGATTTTGTAGTATTTTCTGTAGGTTTGTAACATTGTTTACACATTCTACCACTATCCTGTGGAGAGATGCTTGTGTTACAGATTGTACAATTAACTTTGGCACACATGGACTGTGACCTCCACCAGAGGAAACTGCTGCTTCCTCCAGGAGACGATCAAACACTTTACAGCACCCTGAGTCTTTATAACTCATGCCACAGATGTCTATCTCCAAGGTTTTGCATCTCGACCACATAACCTGCAAAAACAGCAAATTCCCTTTCAGAGCTGATACAGCTGGCCTGACCTGACAGTGCACATGCCTTGCAAAAAAGTGTCCCATTTTCTACTCAATGGGGACCAAGGTCAGCTCTTAGTCTTGAAATAGACCACCATCAAAGATGCTAAATTCTGCCTTTGGAAGTAAATGACCATCCCCAAACTCCTTTCATCATGAGAGGGGGAAGGACGCTCAGGGTCATGTTGCAGAGTGAAACTCAAATAAAATTCTAAGTGCAGGTCTTGCACAGGTACTCCTGAAGACACAGAGCACAACATTGAAGTACATAACTGGAAAATGATCAAATAAAAGAGTTAACTGAAAAACTTGAAACTTGAGATTCACCAGGTACCCTAAATATTTCAAGCGCTTCTCTGAAATGAACAAACTGTTCATTTAAATACAGCAAAGCTAAGTTTTACATTGTTGTTTCTGATGTGGTGCACACTCATTAAGCGCTATGAAAGATGCACAGAGATGTTCAGCTCGTTGACTCTTGGTGCGGCTGTGAGAGGGCCCTCGGCTGAGAAGAGGGTGCAGTCATCCAGTGATGCGTTACGTGAGATGCTTTTCAAACAGTGGGTGAACTGACCCCTGAAGCCGGGTCACCGCACGATGCCCCGATGTCCAGCGAAGCCCCACCCACTCCTGCTAGAGGGGACAGTTGGCTCTCACAGTAAGACAATTCTTCTCTGTAATGAAGTCGTGTTCCCAGAGAGAGAAAAGCTGGTCAGATGGATGCTTGGTTGGTTGTCCAACGACTGGTTGGAAAGTTGGGGGTTGGGGTGAAGGTAAAGGGAGAGGGGGTGAAGGCTCCATAGAGGCCAGTGATGTCATCCTACCAGAAGTAAGGCCCCTTGTTGCCCGCTGGTATGAGGAGGATATTTAGAGTGCAACACATAAAATTACCCTGGAAATGTCATGAAACTCCATTTTATAAGTATTGATTTTATATTTTTAATTAACATTTTTTTAGTTGTTGAAATTGTATTCAACAACAGTCCTCTTTGCTTGAATTAGTCCAAATTTACAGATGTAGTTATTTTCACAAAATTGACTTTCTGTTGTCGGTTAGTTTAACAGGTATAAGGTGGGGTGTAAAGGTGATTTCTTGCATTTATACTGCATTTATAGAGGTCTGTACATTTTCAAAAAGTTTGTGAAATGAGCAGAAAATGTTTTGTCTAAGATCTAAAATGTTTCTGTCTTTAAAAGATATTTGGATTTTTTTTTTTGCTTTTTTCAAGAAAGGGTTCTGTCACCCAAAATATATCTTTATAGTATTTCAACAATACATCCTTCATTACGTAGGTATCATTTATATTGTTTTTTTATATATATAAAAAAACAATATAAATGATACCTACTTAATGAAGGTATCATTTATATTGTTTTTTTATATATATAAAAAATCAATTAAAATTGAAATAACAAAAAAAAAGACTTGGAAGATGAAGAAAAATCTTAATGCTCTCTGAGTGCTTTCTTGAATTATTTGAGCCGCAACAGGTCTGCCTCCCCTTACATGTTGGGAAACATCTGGAAAGCTCATGTGTCACAACAAAACCTCTGACTGTCACAATTCAGTTCCAGCTGTTGTCACGTTAGCCAGCTACAAGTTCCACTATCTAAGTTATAACCTAACAATATGTAAACTACAAAGGATTAAAGTAAAAATGTGGAGAACTATGCTATTTCTGTAAAATAGAAATCCCAGGTCTAAGCTAACTGTGACCATTAAACACCAAAAAAGGATCTCTAATGGTTCCTGTGTTGTTTCTACTTTACTGTATCTGACTTTGATGCATGATGACTGCCAGTGGACCTCTGACCTTAAAATAGTAGTGGTCCCTAATCCAAGATTAGGCATGTTTTCTCAGTACTAAGTACAAATCTCTCTTCATCTATCAAAGCAGAAATGCTTTTGAAAAATTGAGAAACAGCTCAGGATAAATCTGTGAGGATAAAAAAATGTTGATGCTGATCCAAAAACAGCAAGAAATATCAGGAGTCCATTTATGTTGTTTCATTTTTTAAATGGTCTGGATTCTATGGCCTCCTGTGTACTTGGCACAGCCTTAAGTTCAAACAGAAGTCAGTCAGACTGTCCTGTTTGTTCTCACACAAATTCTGTGAGACCTAACTTCTCTACTCTACCTCTGTCTGAATGTTGCTGCATGTCCAAACCTTTCTTTCTCTGTCAGAACATCCTACATTTACACATCCATAGTACTGCCCTCACTAATATCCTCTGCGACCTGCTGATGCTTTCATTTCAAACAGTGTCACTGGGTGATCACACACAAATTCACACCTTGCCAGACCCTGAGGCAGTGAGTCTCATCACCGGTTTGTTTTCTCGAGGCCTCGGGTCGGTCTTCTCGGTTTCAAAACATTTGAAGACTTTTCCATGGAGAGCTCTGCAAGGCTGTAATTGGGAGCAGATGAGGAGGCCCCTGCGTGCCTCCATGGTGATGTCAGCCTTGGTGGAGGGAAAGGTTGGTGTTAAGGGGGTGGGGGGTATGTGGTGAGGCAGAGTCTAAAAGGTAGTTGACTGTACTTCTACAGGTGAGCAGACTGGCAGCAAGATCTCTCCAGAACACATCCTGAGATCATTTGTTGAAGAAGGATTGATATTTTCTCAAAAGCCTGAAAATGTGTTGCTTTGTTATCTGGTTCTGCAGAAAGGGCATCTTTGTATTGCAAAGCTAATTTATATCCTGCAGACTGTTTTCACCATCTAACGAGGCTTGTGGAGCCATTTTTCATTTTAACCGTTAGTGTGGCTGGTTTTTGTTGTGCTCCACTTGTTGAAATTCTGTGATCTGACATGTAAATTCGTTAAGCACTTTGCTCTTATCCTAATACACACAAACTGTGCCCACCTAGTGCTGCCCTGACCCATTTCACTGCATGCAGGACATTTGCATGAAAGGAATGAAACCCGATGCCAAAATAAACATCAATTAAAGCTGTCAAACACCACCAAAAACAGCTGCAGCTTTGAACAGCTCGACCAGCAGGCTTCAAAAGCGAGCCGTCTTTAAAGGACTGCCTCACATTTACAAAAGGCCAGGCTGGAATTAGCACGGCCGAGGTTAAAAACAGGAATTACCTCTGCTAATGAACTGAGGCAAGAAGATTTCCTCAATATAGGAGAAATTCTTGGTCATTTACTATTTTAAAAAGTATACATTCAGAAAGGTTTTTACAAATATAATCAAAATGTATGCACCGATTTTATGATTCTAACAGAAATACAGATTTTTTCATAGTTTTTATAAGGGGAAACAGGTTTCTCTGCATGAAGTCAAGTAAATTCTTTGCTTTTTAGTTTGTAGAGAATAACAGAAAGCACCACATCTAATATATATCAAGCCGACAGGTCTTCACGAGGTGCAAAAACTGAACAGGTACTCGTTTCCTACAGGAAGAGCTGCCGTGGTTTGTAAATACATTTCTTTTTGTCTGATTTTAATGTATTATGCCTCCTCTCCTCTTGTCCATTTGCTCATACAGAGCTCCCATTGAGTAACTGCCATGGCTCATTACTGCTTCAATGCCAAACAACTTTTTGCCCGGGCTGGCTGGATGAGGTTTGGAGATCTCACTTCTCTGTTGAACAAAGCTCACACTGGCAGTGAGAGAAGCAAGGGCTGCTATTGACCTTTACAAAACGCAATGACAGATGAAAAACATCGAACCTTGAAATTACTGTTAATCACAACCGGGACCCAATAAAAAGTCTAGAGGCCTGTTGCACCAGCACTGTTTAAACTGTTTTAACCGGCCAGAGTGTGATGTAAAGGGTCGAGGTTTGAGCCTCTTAGCCAACAGCTATGCGTTCCCAACCGGGAGTCACATAAGTCATGTCCTTATTTGGGCAAAAAAAATCAACCTCCGTACAGTGTGTGCCGATAGAGAAATTAGGTACGTAGAGCCAAGCCGCTTTTTGAACCAGGCTGCAAACATGTTTATTATTGCTGCAAATATCATCTTTTTCCCATTTATGTGTATGTGGTTTCCTGTGTTTCTGAAGCCAGCCTCAACTGGATTCTGCATGTATTGCAGTTTATAACACTTTCGCATGGGCTTCATCGTTTGAGACCGGAGGTTGCCGCTTGTTTGCACCATGCGGACATAAGGTACATCTTCACTGGTAGAGTGTACGTTTAAAGTAACCGAAATATTGTGGTAGAAATTACATCTTAACTCTCTGGCTGATGAGTGAAACGCTCTTCTCTTAATGCAGTGTTTTTACAGAGCAGACTCAAATGCCTGTCTGAACAAGCTGAAAATAACTTAAATTAACTGCCATTAACCAACTCAAAGCAATGAAAAGGTCAAACATGACAGAGCTTTATGATAAGGTGAATCACTCAACCAACCAATGTATGGAGACATGAGGTCACACAGCCAGCAAAACAGGGAAACAAAACCAAGGAGGAACATGACTAGACAACTAGACAACTAGAACACCACATTCCCTTGCTTTACTGATCTGTCTTTGGTCTGTGCGTTCTAATTAATCTCCCTGTTTGTGATCTTTTTATCAGCATCCCTTTCATATGAGAGCAGACTCCCTGTACTTGGAAGTAGTTTCTGTTTCTGTAATGAAGGTGACATTAATCACACTCATGCTCCCTAAAATAAACCAATCCCCACTTCTTTGTTGTATTACATACAGAGAGCAAAGCAAAGGATGCTCCCAGACTGAAAAGGTGAACACACTTCAGCCTTGCCTTATGTAAAGGACCAGCAAAATTAGCAAATTAAAAATGAGTCAGTGAACGTCAGTAGTGTAGAAATAAAAGCTTTGCTCCGCTTTGATCTGACGTCTTTTGCAGGAATGTTCTCAACAAAATGTTAATCTTCCCTCTACATTGCAGATTACCCTTACCCCTTTCAAAATGTGACTGTTCCAAGATGGTCAAGGTAATTTTGACCCACTTAGGCTGCTTTGATCCCAAACCTCTTCTAACAGATCCACCATACAAGAGCTCAAAATGATTTTGTCATTGCCGACCACAGCCTCTGCAAAGATCGAAGCTAAAGCTCCTCCAAGCTGCCAGAGTTGCTGACAGCCAGCAGAGTTGAAAGCACTTTCTAATGCTGACGATCAGTGTGAGTGACTAGCTACTAATGGGTTGCAATCCCCCTCTTTCTTTGTAGGGTAAGGGGGGTGGGCTATGTCTCATACTTTGGGGCAAGAACAGTTCTTTATTTCCTTTCAAAATAATTCTGAGGTTTGCAAATGATCTTGTTTGCTCTTGTATTTCTCTGGCATTTGCTGAGACTACATGTGGCTCTCCATTTCCTTTTCAAGTCTCTCTTCTTGTGATTCTGGCTGCTCTGTTCTGAGGTGTTGGATTTGCAATGGTACCCCATAGTAGCTGTGAAATGACAGCAGCAAAGCACTGTCACAGCAGTGTCACAAAAAAGAAGGAATGTGATTAAAGAACCTGATAACGAGACAGTAACACAAGAGAGAGTTGAGAGATGCGTTCACAGACTCTTCAGAAGTGATCTCAAAGCCTCTTTACTTGGAGACCTGTTCCCTGTCAGCACTACTCTCTTGTCCAACTTTCTTTACGAATGGTTGATCAGCTCCCTGTCTGAGTTTACTTTGTGCCGGATGAGCAAAAGCTTTACACTTCAGCGTCACACTGCCGATGCTGCATGTTGTCATCCTCCATTGTTGATGGATTTACCGCACTTCACTGATATCACAGTTTCAGCTGCTGGACCCAATATTTTTGTTACGGGAACAGGTCAGGTTTAAAGTGTTGCTTTGAGCGTTGCCTGGACATTGCAGAAGTATTGATTAAGATCTTCATACATTGCCTCCCAAGGCAAGGCTTTGTTCATCCAATGTTAAAGTACAAGGCTTGGCTTGCAGCGCTTGTTCCATGGTATCAAGGTAACACAACATGCAACAAGTGTCTCAAGACAGTTTACTCTGTCAGTATCAGACATTTGATAGCCAGTAACACGCAGACAGGATCTGGCCAGGGGTGCAGCCCGCTCGGCTGGAAGTGAAGCTTCAACAAAAACTCCTCCCCCTGGTGGCTGGCTGTAGTATATCAAAACCTTGTCTCCCAATTAATTTGAATGGGGCTGCAGTCAAACTTTAAAAAATAAATACACGTCGTACGAATGTTTCTCACATCCGTATGCTGTGGTGATACGTAGTTTGACCTCTTTTTTCTGAAGTTTCTTTTTCGTTAGTTATTCAAGGTTAAAAAACGGGGTTTTACTTCTGGGTTTGCTTTGATTGACAGCTGCCGTAGAGAGAAACTCCATAGGATCTCCTGATGGTACGCTGTAGGGCGGAGCTCGTTACCATGTCAACACAGAAATTACCGTGGCAACACAGAAAGTTTCTACTCCGCAGACTCTGGCTGCAGAAAAATTTACAAGACGGCAGTGTTCAGGGACAGGTTTTTTTGGTTTCAAAACTGTTCAATGGGAAAACGTGGAGCGACGCTGTCCATTTTATTTACAGTCTATGGATCTGACAAGTTGTCAGAACAGGAAGGACTTCTGTGTCCTTGAACAGTATTATCAGGAGTCAACATTTTGACAATCTATGAGCTCAATGGCTAACAACTATACAGTATGCTTCCAGGAATGATGACCAACTTTTTTAGCATTCCAGTGTAGCCAGTGGTTGGCATTAAACGACTGCTAGCCAAGACTTTCTCATCCGCATGCTGCATTGTTTACAGTCCAGATAGCAAGTTGAAAAGTGACAAAAGCAAAACAAAAATAGCCCCTCCAGAAATTGAATAAATGCTGTCATTTCTTGCTTCATTATATCTCATGGAGGAGTACCTCTTCATCTGTTTCTGGTGAGTCTCAGTTTCACTGTCAACAGTAAGTTACTCATACATTTCATGCAGCTTTGAAATGCCTGTTTGTTTGTTGAAAGACAACTGGATCAGTTATTCCTGATGAGGACGTGGGTAAAACTAAATACTGACTGATGTTTGTCAAGCAGAAATGTCAAACAAGTTCAAATGTTTGATCTTGAACAAATTGTGAGCTGCGCTTGCAAATAGATATCTGATAATAAAGACAATTGAACTGTCTGATTACTGCTGATGGGAGCTAAGCTGTTATTATTATTAAGGCTTTCGTTCTGCCTGCTTTTGCTCACAATACCAACGTTTTTTCTCAAAAGTAGGGCTGAACAATCAATCGTTTGACCATTGTAATTGCAATGTGGCTGTGCTCAGACTAATCTACTCAGTTCTGGTTTTTGGTGACAATGAGACTAATCAAAGCATTCTTCATAATATATGCCATTAAGAATCACATCCCTGCCTCATGTATGAGCTCATGCCTCAATTGGATTTCTTTATCAGTGTACCTTTAAACACAATGGAAAGTGCCTCATAAGTCAGAGTTTTCCAAAGAGCTCCAGGAGAGTTATATCCAGTAGCTCTATATAAAACGCTGCCTTCTTTTTCAGAATGACGGCTACCTTCCCTGGAGTTACGAAGCAGTCAGTGTGATGAACTTGGCGTTCTAAGCAACAGCTTCACACTTCACACAGATTGATTGACACATGTACAGACAAATCAATGACTCACAGTGCATTAGGGGTGTTTTTTTATGTTGGTTGAAACAGCAACAGCCTTGGCAACAACATGGATTGGCATACATATAGACAAATCAGAGTCGCAAGCATGACACATTGTTTCAGTATTTAGTTGGGTACAGGTGTGGTCCAAAATGTGTATGAGTGTATTTAACCAGAACCAAAAAATTTGACCATATCTCTCCAGTTTTAGCTTCCTTGCACTGGCTCCCTGCATGTTTTAGAATTGATTTTAAGATTTTACTGATTACTTTTAAAGCTCTACATGGTCTTGCTCCGAGCTATATAGCAGACCTTTTAGTACCTTACGAGCCGATGCGTGTATTGAGATCCTATGCTACTTTTTTCTCTAGGCTGCATAAACATTACACAGAAGTGACATCGTGGACAAAGGAGACACCAGACAGAGTGATGAAGCAGCAGAGGAACTTAAAGCGAGTTGAAAACATGTGAATATGTTGGTACCATTTCCCTGTTGGTACCATTACCTGTTTACTGAGATACACTGACAGATAGAAGAGTATATGAAAGATATGATTACTGTGGAGCAGAGGTTTTCTGTGCATTCCAAATACTAAAATGAAAACTAAAGGGGACAGGGCGTTCGCAGTGAGGGGTCCGACACTCTGGAACCATCTGCCCGAGGAGATCAGGTCTGCTGAGTCAGTGAGCTCTTTAAAATCCCTTCTTAAAACATACTTTTATCGCAGAACCTTCCCGGATTTTACCTGAATTTTATTTGACTTTATTTTATTTTAACCGTCTTAAGAAATATATTTTAAAATAATTGTATTCCTTTAGAGTTTTTTAGGGGGATTTTATGTCTTTTAAAATATGTTTTATTTCTTTATCTTGGCTTGTGTTTTTTATGATCTACCTGTTTTATTTTGTTGCCCATGTAAAGCACTTTGTAACCTGGTTTTGAAAAGTGCTCTACAAATAACATTATTATTATTATTATTATTATTATTATTATTATTATTATTATTATTATTATTATTATTATTATTATTATTGTAGATATCTGTTGGGACACAGAGCTTGAAAACCAGGACAGAAAATTCAGGTCGTCAGGTCGTCCTACTTTAAAGGGACCACAATGTTTTTTTTCCGTGTCAACACCTGTAGCATGTAAAGTGTTAAGAAAATCTAATTCAGAAGAAGCTATATGTTTTTTTGTTGAATTTGAAGGAACTATCATGGGGCTTGTGACACAGATGAAATATAATTTCAAACACTGTCAGAAATTGATGAACAAGAGTAGGTAAGTCCTTTGCATTTATTAGTAAAGCTTGTGAAATAATTGTTTTTTAAGTAGAAAGAAAAATACTGCAATATCATGCAGCCCTACTCTGAAGACTGCTACTATGTCATTGGTAACACAACTCGCAATATAAACTTACAACAAACAGAAACCGAAAAACTTCCCAGGCTGAGAATCCAGGTCCCCAAATACAACATAAGCTTGGAGCAATTCTGTAGGAACCTGCTATTTTCTTCAGCCCCACTGACTTCAGATTCCTTATGCTCTTTTAATTTGGCTAGTACTTTGTGAAATTGATTAAATAAACTAATTTGCCTCAAAGGACTTGGATAATGAAGCTGTTCATCATAATTTAAATAATCCCATAACACAAAGCAATAGAATTTATAAGCAGCTTCATTTGGTCCCACTATTCCAAGCTCTGACAAACAAGAACCCAATATGACAACAGCTTGAGTTTTCCCACAGCGCTCACTGAGAGGGACCAGCACTTTTTTTCTTGGGAGTGGAATGTGTCCCAGCTCTCAATGAGGAGAAAGAACAAGGCTTTTAACTTCCACTCAAAAATGCAAGAAATCTGCTAAGAATTTATGTTTTCCCCCCTGGGTTACATTTGCACATTTGTGGCTAATGAAAAACCATTTGCTGTGTATTTCACTGTGCTCTAAAATGAAGCCCTAATGGTAATTAACTGATTCCTAGTTCTCTGTGGCAATTACCACAGTTAGTGGGAGAAATGAAAGAGACTGCCAACATGTTCTGCATTAATAGCATAACCTTCATTTGGACACAAAGCAGAATGTGTGATGTTGTACAACAGGGACTGCTAATTTGCTAGAACAAGAAAATCTGTTGAGTTGTTATAAAGGGATTTATTGGCCTTCATATTCCCATCTGCTAATATCAAGAGAATAGACACAAAGACCAGACTCCTTTATTTTACTGAGGTTGCTCAGTGTTGAAACTCCAAAGACAGACGATTGGAGTGTAAATAAGTGTCCATTTAACATCGTTCTTTCATTCAAAAAGAAAAAAAAACTTTAAAAGCTGTTTTATGCTAATGTCAAGCTTAATTGGCCTTAGAAAAATTGCTCTGGCATACGGAGGGGCTCCAAGATTAGCCAGAAGAGAAAGAACAAGATAAAGCCTTCAAAAGGCCTATTTCAGAGGAATTATAGCGTCCTTTGAACATCATCCAAGTTTTAAATACATTAAAAGCCTGTTGGCATACATGTAAATTAAGCGGTACCAAAGTGTTCCAAAGAATTCATGGTGAATCAGACCAAGGGTGCAAGGATAAAATGCAGGGGAAATGTGTCCCAGAGGGAGACGGGAAGAAATCCTGCCATCTCCCACAAGCTTCTCTTCTTGTCCTTTCTTCTCCATGTCCATTCTGCAGTGGGCCAAGTGGCTTAACTTAGATGAAAAGAACAGCTAGGAGCTCCCTTGGCAGCAGAGCTCTAATGCTGTCCAAAGTGCCAGTGATGGAGCATTGTGTATAGCACATACAAAAGCCTGTTTAGCAGCACCGAGGACAGAGCACCAGGGATACCTCTAATTCGTCTGGCCGACTGGCTAAACACTAGCACTGTTGGGTTAGAATACGCTTGGGTACAGGAATGTCTTTCCCTCTCTTTACTGTATATCATGTACGATGAACAGATAAAAGACTGGGGTACTCCCTCTTGCTCTGGAGGCTCCTCTTGAGGCCCCACACCAGCTTGAGCACAGGTGCACTTATTTTTCCCCAAGACCATGTCCCTGCAAGGACAGAGGGATCAGGTACATATGAGGTATGTTTGGTACAAACATGGGATATCAAGATAGCATAAGTACTTTTCAGATGCAGAACTATCTCCATAATGCTTTATAATGCAACAATTCAGAGCTATGCTGTATGTCTGTATTGGTTCAATAAAGGCTGCCACGGAGGTACAAGGTACCATCCTGCTCCTGTATTTTAAGAACTTTGTTGTACATATAGACACACCTATTACATTTTTCTATCCAATTAAACGTTGTTAGCAAGTTTCTATAAATATCTGAATGTTCAAATCACCCGTAACAGTTCTAAACGGAGGTGTACCCCAAGGCTACATACCGGGTTCTCTACTGTTCATTACTTATACGTGTACATGCTACAAGTTGGACACCTGACACTTGGTTAAAAGTCATAATATCTTTCTCTATGCTAATGATATGTGGTTAATTCCATCTATTAAAAGGGATGATACATCATTTAAGTGATGAATAATGTCCCAAAAGGTGTTGATTTGGGGGGTTTTAATGGATAATGTTGATGCCAGAGCTGTCCAAAGTGCAGGGCGGTGGGTACATTGAGTATTAGCAACAACTTGGCAAAAGAGGAGACTTCTAGGTCATGTTTACTGGCAACCGTAGCCTCAAGTAACAAGCTGGATAGTAAGATGATCACTTGATCTCGATGATCACGACTCCATGCTGTATACTGTTTGAAGTAGCAAACCATGACTCTTAAACCTTGGCCCTCTGATTATATTAAGCTCAGGTGTAGTTCTTTCTTTGCTGATAAACTCCAGCTTTTCGTTCAAAGTGAATCTAAAAAGCAGCATGGATAATATGGGACTGGTCACCCAGGTAACCAGGAAAATAGATGTTTGTCAGATCATCACAGAGAAGAAAAGCCCAATTTTGGGAGAGTTTGTTTGATGTTGCTGACTGTTGTGATAGAAAGAAAAATGAGTAGATGATCAAAACATACTACTTTAATTATGGATCTTAAATTTCTCAAATTGAAAAGTTATCAGCATCCCTGTTTTCAAGTACTTAATAAACACAGACCCAAACAGGCCCACGAGGACAAAGACACAGGACTACATACTACTCAAGTCGTGTTGGTCCCATGATGTAACGATATATCTTGAGTTGAACCATGTCTGTTAAATCAAATAACTGATGCACAAACATGCATCAATTGTCAAACAAAGTTTTGAAAGAAAACTAACTCCCAGGTAACAGGAATTGATTGAAAATACGGCTGCTGTGGGTCAAATTCAAATAAAAAATTTTTTATTTATCCTGGGGGTCAATTTAAAGGCCATAGAGCAGTGGTGTAAAGAAGAAGTGGTTTCATCCTCCTCCTCTATCAATCAAAGCAGCCATTGTGCCTCACCCAAAATTTGCAGCAAGTCCCAAAAATCAAAAATAGCAACCCAATGTTAAAATCTGAGGGATATAAGCTATTAAGCTTCATGAGGTGACATGGGGTTACATTAGGATGTGTTCAAGGTCAGGTCAGAAAAATTACTGGTAGGCAAAGGTATATAAAAAAACATCATGAATTGTTTCATTGAATTAGTATTATGGACATCTGTAATCACTGAAAGCACAGCATTTCTGTCCTAGCAAAAGCAGAGGTAGGAGATTCTGATTGGGTGACACATTTAATAAATGCTTCACATCCCTACACACAATGGAAAGGCTGGTTACATTGTGAGTTATCTCAGAAACATTTTGTTTACATGTTGATTGTGAAATATTGAATTTACTAAAGTTGACTTTTTATATATGTATTTAGGTCCTTTCCAAAGGGTCCTTTTGCTTGGTGTTGATGTGTTGAAACCAATAAGTTTTCACAGAAAGAGTCATCTTATTTACATTCTCTTAGTAAGTGAAAGCATCAAATAAGAAAGCAAGCATTAGTGAAGAAGGCATTCCAAAAATGAATATGGAGTGTAAATTAATTAAACTGAAATTTCAGTGGTTGGTACATTTTTTGATTTATTATTTGTAATAACCAAAGTTAATGGATTCATGTCATAGTGAATATAAATTCAGAATGTTTTATTATTTTGCCATACAATTTAGTCTGAATCAGAGGCCAGGTTTATGAGTACATATTGATAGAGGCTAATTGAGATAGAAGTAACCCACACTGGTTTAGCATCGAATGAAGCTGCAACATATTAATTATATGACTAAGAATGCTTCTTGGCTGGCTTCACTGAAAAATCAATGAATACTGATGAAAGGATTTGAGCACTATATGGCAAAAGAAAGAGGAAGGAGAGGCGTGAATACAGTCTCAGCATATAGTGGTCCAGTAACCACGGAGCAAACAAAAATGTCAGATCTGAAGATTCATCAGAAAAGTAAATTTAAACTCACTTTTTTTCACCCCTTTTATTTTCTTAGTAGAACAATGACAGAAAGACTGAATGTCCAAACTCAGTTTTGACTGTACTTGATCAACAGGATCAAATCATCACGTCGCCAAGAGGATTTACATCGCAAGACAAACAGTGACATGAAAGCTCTGAATCTTCAAGAGGCTGAACCACTTCATTTAAAGTTAAGAAGATTTAGATCAAAAGGTTAGAGAGAGAAAAAAATGCACTCAAAGGACGACCCTGTGAAGAAAAAAAACGTGGCCTTCACAGTGCTAAGCTGTACAAGTTCACAGCCATGGCAGGACACAGTCCATTCCTTCACAGCCTCAGAGAGATGAAAGGGAAGATTGTCTGCTCTCTTTGATTCAGAGTTGGCTGAACGAGCTCCAAAGAATGCCTGGCGAAGTTTGTTTTCTGAAACCTAAAAAGTTCTTCAATACCCCTACTCTCCTTTTGTAAAGGAGGAGTATTTAAAGCAAACACGCAGAGAGAATCTGTACAATGTTTATTGTTAATTACTTTGGCTTGCTGTGATGCTAAGGTTTGCAAGGGGATTGCATTGTGCTTTAGGGCTCTTGAACGCCTCAGATCTTGTTCTTGGAACACATGGTCAGTGAGTTTTCTGAAAACTGCAAACGCTCGTCTCCTGGAAAAGACAGGGTGTGTTTCATACCTTAATGTGATGGAGAATAAAGAGATCTCAGAGCAGCATGGAGAGCTCCATCATCTGATCTAGGTCGATTAACTATACTGGGTGCGGGCTAAACTTGTGAGATCTGTCAATGATAGCAAAGTTTTGGTTTTGTTGTAGTTGTTTGAAATAACAATGTAAGTGTGATGCTGTTTGCAATATCCCCAACTATGTGGGCAGAATCTTGATAGCAAGAACACAATTATATATTGATGATAATGTTATTTGTATCTGTTCATCTCTCTCTGTCTGCATCCTAGTGTTGTAGTCAAGACCACATTAACCGAGACCAAGACATTTAGGGGCAGACACCGAGTCAAGACCAAGACCAAGGCAGGGCAAGACCAAGACAAGACCAAGACCATATATATAAATGAAATACAATCATGAGAGTTAACAGAATAAAAGACTTCTGTTTATTTCATTTATGTTTGCTTTAAATACAATTGACAGCAACAAACAAGATTTGGTTTGGTCTTTGTTGCCTTTCTTTTGACTCCTTTAGTTTTGTTTGGTCATCGTAAGTTTAACTTTTGCTTTAGATTAGAGGTTAAACTATGTTTTCTGTTGCCTGTGATCTCATGAGAGGTAGGAGGTCGTACAGTAATTACAGGGACACATCAGACGTGGTCTCGACTGGTCTTGATATAAAATACGGAGTCTGCCCAGTCCGAGACCGAGACAAGACTGAGTAAAAATGCTTTCGATTCCGAGACCGAGACCTTAAATAAGCGGTCTCCAGACCAGTCTCCAGACCAGGACAGGTCTTGAGTACTACAACACTACTGCTTTCCCCTCTATCCCTCTCTCCAACACAGTCTCAGCAGATGTCTGTCTAACATGAGTCTGCTAAATGCTGCAAAATGCTCTGCTCATGGTGGATCAAGATGAGATCAGACTGAGTCTTGCCTGTAAGAGGGGGCTGGATCTTATCCTGTCTTGTGGTTGGGTCTTTGTCAATGATAAAATGCAGATTTGGTTCTAGACCTGCATCTTGAGATAGCATTGTTGTGATTTGACGCTATGTAAATAAAGATTGACTGATTGATCCTCAAATCAAATGTCATAAGTCAAGTAAACATACAATTATTGGCTGCACGTTACGATGAAGTGTGAATGAGGTCAAGAGGGAGAAGATCTCCAGTGAAGGTAAAACTACATGAGGCCCCCTATCTGGCTACTTTTCTTCACTGGCTGACTTCTCATGTGTGGTAGGCCCCGTTATCATCATGTACGTAGAGTGAAGAATCAGTCGCAGTACAAGAACAAGAATCCTAGAAGCACATGTCCACTGTGGAGAGAAATTCTGAACAGACAACATGTGTTTAACTGAACACATGTTGTGGAAAGTTTTTAGTTCAGTCTGGTTTGATGATGGCTCTGGAGAGAATCACACATTTCTGAAATTCCAAAGCTTTAGATCAGCCTGACAAGGGTAACTGTTTGAAATAAATCTCTCAAATAACTTTCCATGAGAAAGCTGAAAAAAACCAAAAGCATTTGATTTCAAGTTCTGCCTCTGATGTGCAGCTCAGAGTGATTCAATATGAAATACTTTCAGAATTAACTTCAGAGAAATCTCAGAGTAAACAATAATAGGAAACAATATTTAATCACATGCATTTGCTTGTATTCATGCCCGTACATCAGAGAAGCTGCTCCCTCTGTAGTGGTGGATGATGCCAACTTCAAATGCGGATCACTTTAATTGACAGAGTGCTTCATCTTCAAACTACTGTTGACAATCCGCAATTCATGAGCATAATAATTACATAAATAACACATATGAAAGGCCTGCGTGAGCCCACAGAGGGTCTGAAACAGCATTATCAGAGAGTACACAGCTAGCTGTGATCAGAGTCTCTCTCGGCTCGGACCGTTTGATGGAAAAGCGAGGGTAAGATTACAGTACAATGGTTTTAGGCTGCCTGCAGCTCTCAACTTTTATATGTATTTTTACAGCACTAATTAACTGAGCAATAACTTTTTCCATGCGCGCTTTGTATCCAGTTGGTATCACCACCCCGCCACTCCCAGAGGACTACAGTACCACCATCAAACCATGAGAGACCCAGTGTTGCCTGTTTGGAGCTCTGATCCCAGATGTGTTTTTTTCTTTTGAAAAATGAAACAGGACCGTCTAATGCAGAGAGAAACCATCGCTGCAGAGTTCAATCTATGAGTGTAAGCTAATTTTTCAGCCACTTATGTGTGTGCACACATATCCCTGTTTTTATGCCAAAAAAGGAAGTGTTGAAATGGGGGAGTACTTTTGAAAGGTACGTAAGAGTTGGGTGTGTCCTGTGGTATTTACACTCGTAGAAAACACCCCTTCACTCAAACTTTGGATCAAATCCTGGCCAACTAGCACTGCACTTATATCTCTGTAAGCAGACAGGCAAGAACCAAAAAAGGCAAGTAGATCATGCTGGACGGTAATGCTTTGGATTAACAGCCAACTTTTACAATTTATTCCCTTAATGCCCCAACATATGGGCTCAAAATCAATATTTATTTTACCTTCCTCACATGTCAGAGCTGTTAGAGCTTTGAACTAATGTATGGATTAATGTCCACAAGAGAGGGCAGCTCTCATGTCCTATTAGGACAATGGAAAGCAGAACCCACTCCTGGAGGCTGATGTGACTCGACCAATATAATGGCTCATGGAGGCAACACATGAAGTGACTATTTTTCACCAAATATAAGCACAGCTCTGTATTTTCTGCTGCTCTTGGGATTCGGGCTTGTAAATGGAAAATGTAAGTCTAATGCACAATTCCACAACAGGAAATCTTTCTTAATCAAGTGCTTTCATTATAAAGTATGTTCAAAGTTTGGCACAAAAAAGCTTAAATCTCTAGACATGTTTCTAGTCATGATGATGGAAAACAGAACAGTTATTTACATGCTCATGAAGCATATTTTACACACAGTACATGTAATGAAATGCACCTCATTCAGAGAACAGTCTGCAACAACCCTGCTCCATATTCAGACATGCTTGTGTGTGGGCAGGTTCTTGTCTTTATTTTGACAGGCCTGTGTTTCCTGAGCCAGCGTCGTCTGTTCAGGGCCACTGCCCAGCAGGCTTACAGTGTTTGACACAGATCTTGGCTTTTCCTCTCTGCTCTGCTTCTCGTTCTGCTCTGCTGACGCTGTTCACCATGCAGTTTGTATTAAAATGCAACTTTGAAAATAACTTTTAATTACTTGATTCAAGTTTTTTCCTCAGAGGTTCGGTAAAAGAATGGTTTTAATACGTTTTTAGCACAATAAGAAATGAAGATTTTTTTATGCCTAAGAATATATAAAACCTTTAACTTCTGCAAATGCTTGATTTTTTTGTCTTTTATATTCATCACAATGCTTTTTGTACAACTGGCGTTCCGACAGAGTTCAAGGGAAGCTTGAACTTGGACTTCAAAGAGTTATGAAATTAACTGAATCCTCCTTTTCAGAGTGATTTTAAAGCTCCTGTGAGGAGTTTTTGGTGGTTACAAAGCAGATTGTAAATAATACTGATGCCATAAGCAACCAATAAAGGCATCAGTGACAAGGCTACCTTTTTTCTATATGGTTACTTTTAATCTCTAAAACTGCTGCAACTAGCTGATTATATTAACAGCACACTGCATAAAATAAGACTATTTTTCCACTGCACAGATTCTTGTTTAGTGAAATACTTATCTGTTAAAAGAAAGCAGGATGAGATTATTTTGTCATATCACAAATTATATATGCACAGGACAAGATCACCAAATATATATTTGTCCACCGGTGTCGCCAAACTCAACACATTAAAATGTATTTACAGGAGCTTTGATTCATTAAAAACACAACAAAAAAAATCCAGCTCAATTATCCCTCGTAAACTCTGACTTAGTTTTGAGGAATTTTAACACCTTTAAAATACTGACTTTCATCAGACCGTCTGTGTGTGTGTTGCATGCTGGGAACAGCTTTCTCTGTGAGGGCTTGAAACATTAAAGTGAAAGTTTTTATATTTAATTGATGAAATGTCCTTTCATCTTTCTCTTGTCGGCATTTGTCTAAGTTTGTTGCATTTGAGTGAGTTACTGACCAATGACACTGCATTTTACAGATTTTAGTTTTTATTTGGCGATAATCTACAGGAATGCGCCACAGCTCAAACACGACTGCTCTTTCAACCCACATGGTGCTGAACATCCCTAAAAAATGCTGAATGCTGGAATAGTGGTGAAAACCTGCATGTGGAGGGATATCACTCTAGGCGGGAGGCAACATCTTTGTGACAGGAAATAACAGGGATTATGGGAGATAATGTGTAATTCTAAAATAAAGCCGGACAGCAGTGGCACTGAGAGCTCACACCACTGCAATTTAAGAAAACACAGGCAAATAGACAAAACACAAGCTAATTAATAAAAAACATCTTCATCAATTTGACAACACATGCGCAGCATTTAGAAAACGCGCTGCAAAGACCACAACACAACACATTAGAAAAATGCGCTGCCAATTCTAATAACCTGATAAAATAAATTAAATTTATTTCACAATGAATTAACCATGTGTATTCATTTTATCAGGTTATTATAATTGGCAGGCTAATTACAAACAAAAGGGTAACGATAGTTTACCAGCAGGTCACTGCAATAGGCTAAATCATGTGATCACAATGTTAAAAACACCACTGACGGTAAGAGGACCTTAATAGCGCTGTGACTCAAAATCCGCATCAACAACAAGCATGTCCAGACGAGTGCATCAATTTTAAGTGTCCTCTGGAAACACTTCCATTGTGTTGCAGTCTCTTCGCATCGTGTTTTTCTAATGTGTTGTGTTGTGTACTTTGCAGCGCGTTTTCTAAACACTGCATATTTGTTGTCAAATTGATGAAGATGTTTCCTTAATTTGCTTGTGTTTTGTCTTTTTGCATGTGTTTTCTTAAGTTGCAGTGCTGTGAGCTCTCAGGGCCACCGTACCGGACTGGTGAGGAAAAAAAGTCTTGTGATCATCTTGGTTTTGGTTCCACTCAGGTATGTTTGTTGACATGTTTAACCTATACTTAACACTCTGTTGGGTTTGTGTTGCCTTTTCCTGTTTTTGGCTACCTCTAAATGTATGCAAGGGAATTTCTGCAAACTACACAAATGTGTTTCATTATTGCTGCTGATTCTAGCCACTAAAGGTTTGCATATGTCAATAAACTGATGTATGTAAATAATGAATAATGCGTCTGAGAGTAATGCTGTAATTTTAGTGTTAAACAGTTAAACACTCATAGTGCCTTTGATGACATATTAACAACAATGGGATTTGCTATCTATTGTGCCCTGTACACGTCAAAACATTTAATGATTTAAACACCCTCATGAGTGTTGTCTTCTTTGATGCTTATTTCAAACCAGGGCACAAAACCTAAAAATATATTTTTGTGGAATTTACCCTGACAAAGGTTTTTAAGCAATCACAAAGACGCCTCGGCTACGACACATTCCACAAACAGACTTATATAAGACGGTCCATGTTGAATATTGTGGTGTTGTATAATAAATCAAAGTCTACTGCCTCGTCCCAGTGGGAAGTATCCGTGGCACATGGCTTTTCATTCCTGGGACACGCGTACTTGCTGTGACTTCTCCCATATTGAACACATCAGCGGTGTAAAGTGCTGCCAAGGCCAAACATGGTGAAGAGTAATTTATCTTTGCATTCACATCATTGTTTGAAGCCAGCAGAAGAGGGAATAAAAGATAAAAGATTTAAGCTCTTTTGAAACATAAAATTAATGATCAGACTCTGTTTATTTTCCTTAAAACAGAATTTGTTACCCTCTCTATCGCTGCCGGCACATTTGGGAAAGTGGTGTCATTGTTGCAGCTGCGGGTTTTGAGGTTTCACAGGTTGCTGAAAGGTTTGCAAATGATCTTCCCCTTTCAGGGGCGCTTTGGTATTCCCAAGCAAAGCTGTATCTTAGCCTGCAGCTATAACTGATACTCCAGCAAGTGCTTTACAACATGCCACATTTAGCAGTGGACACAAGTAATGGGCTTGCCTCTTATGCATGGGTAAAGTGATTTAAGCCATGGCAGGTGCCTCAGAGCGCAAAGAGTGGCTGTGCAAAGAGGGGCTTCACAAAGAGCGCTGCTGTCCGGGCTTTGTAGGCAGGATATCCACAGATGTGGAGCCAGACCAGATGGCATGTACATCTGAGACAGAGTGAGAAGCTGGAGACAGAGGGATAAAGACACGCAGAGTTGGAGGGGGACAAGGACAAGGGCCAGACACAGGCCTGCATTAAGCTATGCAAGTGTGGCCATGTGCGCCTGACATTTAGCCGGCCTCCAA
Source organism: Notolabrus celidotus (assembly GCF_009762535.1). Lineage (NCBI taxonomy): Eukaryota > Metazoa > Chordata > Actinopteri > Labriformes > Labridae > Notolabrus > Notolabrus celidotus. The sequence continues at coordinate 15,501,307 of NC_048274.1, read as the reverse complement.
CTCTCCATTGACTCACTCTGCAAAGCTCAAAACATGCCTGCAGGCCGCAGAGGACAATGACTGCCTTCTCCTTTAACCAGCATCAAAAGGAGAGATGAAAACGGCCACATGATAGAGCGACCGTCTGAAGTGTAAAATCGCAAATGTAATATATGAATATGGCTCTATGCTGCCTGGTACTGGTCCAGTCTTTAAACAAATTGGCCTTGTTGAATCTCGCCCACCGCCCATCACTTCATATCTGCTGTATAATTTGTCTGGAGAGAATGCAAGATATGTAAAGAGAAATAATGCATAAAAACAGACAAAAATCCTTAGTGTTTCTGTCTTCTCACATCTGAGTTCATGCAGTTGCATAACAACGAGACAAAGAGAATATGAGATGAAAGTATAAGAGCGATTTAAATAACTTTGTCTGCCTGTGAAACAGAGCGACTGCAATACAGACAGAGAGAGAGAGAGAGAGAGAGAGCAACAGGAATGTGTGTCACCCAATTAAGGTTCAGCGCAGCCTGTGGGAGAGCCAGAGAGAAACTATTACCCGTCTGTAGTTACAAAGCAGAGCACAGAGGGCTCTAATCTTTAAACCTGATTAAATGCCCCGTTATGCTTCGCAAAGGCTAAAAGGGTCAACTAATATTTGTGTGTTTCAAAGGCCAAAGGTCAAAATAGCAATTAAGCTATTTCTGTGAAAAAATATTCACATCAATAAATAATTTTAATCAAACAGACAGAGAACTGAAAGAGTCTGGTGATCTGCTTTAAACTCTTTTATCCCATTGCAGCTTTCAGAGTTGGTAGTTTTTGTACCTCAAATTAAGCATTAACCCTGAATAAATCTGTGTTGATGGACTTTACAAAGCCTGTGGTAACTGTGATTACATTAAATGTGCTGTAGAACAAAACAAATTATGAAAACATTATAAAACAAAACATAAATTGTATGTTTTAATGGTGTGGTGGCCACATAGTGTATCATCAGTGCTGTATTTTGGAGGATTCAGAGACAGACTTCCTCTTCAATGGACAATAGTCATTTTATAGTCTAATAACTACGAGCACTGAAGACTCAAAGGGCAACTTTAGTTCATAGAATGTTTAAAACATGGACATACTCTCAGTGACGTCTTCCATTGGTCCCCGAAGAGGAGCTTTGAAGCTCAACAATGCCATACTGGAAATGCTGACTTAGCCTTGACTGTCCCTCAACCTTGATACAGACAGAGGTGGATCTGAGGTATGCTCTTGGTCAGCAACAGCAAATATGCCTGCATGTCACCTCACCACTCTGTTAATGATGCCAATTTATATTAATGTGTTACAAAAAAAATTAAACCTTCCATACAGTGTATACTAGTAAAGAAATTAGCTATATTTGATAATAAGAATAAGTTAAATAAGTAGGTTTAATAATATGTTAATTTATATAGCACCTGTCCATAACACAGGTCACAAAGTGCTTTACAAAGAAATCAAACAAACTAAAAATTGAAAAACAATTTTTTCAAACCTTCTAAAAATATATTGAATTATAAGGATTTGTCACACATATTGAACTAGGCTGGGAAAGAGTTGGCAATGTCTGTAATATTGGTCGATTTTGCAGAAACTGTTTTCGGACAGAATATTTGTGATAAATAAATCATCTGTGGCAATGTACTCCCTTTGGTTATCTTTAGTTAATATAGATAATAATAATGTTGTAACAGTTTGTAATTAAGGTTTTTTTGTTTGTTTGTTTGTTTGTTTGTTTTTGTTTTTATATATGTGTATATATGAGCATGTGTATATATATATATATATTTTTTTTTATTACAATTTCTTTAATTGTAATTGTGTGTATTTGGAAATGGTTAAAAAACTCAATAAACATATTGTTTAAAATATATATACATATTCAATTATGCAAAAAAAAAAAAATTGGCTTCATTTTGCAACACCAGGGATTGCTGCTTGCTATTTCTAAAAACTATAAAGTTGAGTTGTGACTGCATTTTCAGAATATTATGTTTTTGACATAATTCCAAATAAAAGATTATTTTAAGGTGGGACATACTTGAATGTTGAACAGGCAAAGGCAAACACCTGAGGTACCATGTGGTTTGCGACCAGCTCACTAATAACTCACTTAGGTTTTTTCAAAAGCGTGTTTTGAACATAGACTGTAAAAAATATGGACGTAGTATCCCTGACGTCACCCATCTGTTTCTGAAGAGCTGTTTTGAGACCAATCGGCTGCGGCAGCCATATTGCTTCTGTCGAGCCAGTGTGACGTAAAGAGGCGGGCTTTGAGCCTCCTAGCCAACAGCTGCAGTGTTCCACAGGCAGCTGTGCCTCTCATTGGAAGACTGGTAATCTCAATATCTTCGAAATTGCCGAATTAGAAAAAAATTCACCCCCCTCACAGTGAGAGGACGTCGAGAAATTAGCTATTCAGACTACACTCATCTTTTGTACCAGGCTGTAAACATGTTTATTAATGCTGCAAAGATTGTCTTTTCCCCATTCATGTGTATGTGACTTCCGGTACTTCCGGAGCCAGCCTCAAGCGGATCCTCGATGAACTGCAGCTTTTAACACTTCCGCATTGACTCATATTTTTAGACCGGAGGTTGCCGCTTGTTTTTGAAATCTAAATTGCTTATACTTTGCCCCACTTCCATTCGTTTTCAAGTCGTTCAGCAACCTTAATACTCCACTGAACGGTCAGCATTTTGACTGATGAGGACAGATAAATGACCACAGCTGTCATCCACAGATAAGTGGACGTGATTACAAGAAACATTGACAGCCTGTGTGCTGCAAAGGAGTTTAGTGCACTCATATATTTATTTAAACCCTGCAAGTCAATCGAAGTGACAGTGCTGGCTAAATAAAGAAAAAACAAGGATGATACCACAAAGACAGCAGCAGACAGCTCAGACAGACATCTGGGAGGCTGAGAGAAAAACAAAGCTGTGTTTAAACAGCGCTGCTAACGTGACCATCCATCTCTCTCTTGACTTTAGACAGGACTCTATTGAAAAGAAGATCCATTAAATATGGAGTTTCAGTCCAATTTGTCTTCAAAAGGAGTAAAAGAGCTCATTATGTAGGCGCTGCTCTTTCTGGACTATTAGAAAGAGACGTTAGTCATGCCTGCTTATCTCACAACCTTATGAGCACAGGATTAAAAGATCAAAGGCTGACTTAGGTTTGATATTATAGAGAATGTAAGCTCCTTTTACAGATGCACTTTGGACTGCGCCTTTTATCCTCAACCCATGCTCTGATCAAAATGTTGAAAATTCATAATCATTTTACCCGCTGAAATGTATGTCCACACCTCTTACATGAACGGCGAGGGCTGGATGTAAGCGGGGTCTGATCTATTTCAAAGTGGACCCATTAAGACCTTCAAGCCAATTCCCTGTTGATTACATGGGCTTCAGGATTGACAGAAATAAACATGGAGCTAAGTTTCAAGAGAACTTTGAAGTACACTAAGCTGAGAGCAGAGTTGTGCTGCTTGCCAGGGCCGGACAGTGACTTCTGACTTAATAAAAATATTCTGTAACCACCTAATTATACACGCGAAGGTTTTTGGGGTTAGAGAGTGAAGCAGACACAATGGCTCACAAAAGCCAAAGTCGGGAACTTTCTGTTCCCAGTAGCTGTGGACCAGTCTAACGAGGATGTGCGTTTCTGGCACAAACTTCAGAGAGCAAAACCAGCTTTGCTGTCTGATCGCCTCATGCTCATTATTCCTCGAGGAGAATGAACTCATAATAAAAGAGGACACTAGACAGAGCATTGCAGAAAGTGCACTTCAAAATGATGGTTTGTCTTGTTTTTTAACCTCAAATTGACAAGATTTATTTCAAAACAGTAAAAGATATAACAGTTTTCTTGTTTCCATTTCTTTGAATCTGTTTCAGTCTTCTGTATTGCCGTTTGAGTCCAATCCAAAGATTTAAAATCACTGAAAATGTACAAGTCCTGCCCCAGAGACTAAATCTTAGCTAGTTTATCAGGATTTTGAGCATAATCTAAACAATGTCCTGTTTATACACACACCCTTTATTTTTTAAAGAAGGTCGTTCCAATCTTGCAGCTAGTCAAGCTTCCACGTTGTCCTTTGAATGTTTCTATAGGTCAAAATTAGCTTTTTGATGGAAGGAACAAGGTCCGGAAACAAGAAAAGAAGAGAGCAGAACAGCTATGTAAACAAATTGGCACAGACTATAACTTTTTCAAACTAATAACTTCATTGCATTTGATATTTTAATTTTTACACTGCAAGAGGTCTGGAAACTTGAACTGCAAGTTGTCTGACAGTCTTCCGACGAAAAAAGTCCCATTATTTGATAGCAGTACATAACGTGTGTATTAAGATAGCACACTTAAAATCAACTCAGAGCAGAGTTAATGTAGCAAACAAACTACAAATATGTTATTAAATAATTAACATGCAACTGTATTCATATTCTCCAGCTTTTGTTGGAATTCAACAAAAAAAATCACCTTTACGTTCTGAAACCTCAGTATAGGATGTTTGGTAGAATTCATAAACAACTTTATGTTCGTATTCCTCAGTTTCTCTTTATTTTCTGAGTTTTCTTTGATCCATATCTAGTCCAAGGTATCAGTGCTTGTTTCAAGTATTTTAGTGTTCATTTGAATTCTAAGCAAAAGGTTTTAATGCTGCACTAATGTCAAGGCAATATGTATATGGTTCGCAAACACTACCTGTAGAGAGATCTGTGGTGACAATCCCACATATAATTATAACACACCGCTGCAGTGTCCCCTCATCCCTCAGATATGTTCTAATGCAACAGATATGTTCACATGTAGTATTTAAGAATGCCAAGCACCAATATAATGTAAATAAATAGCCATAGCTTGGGAAATTAAGCTTTAACAGACCTAAACCATATATTTTGTTCACTGGAGTAGGTTAAAGCAGCCCACACTCTATATTTCTGACCGTTAAGGCATCTTACAAACAAAGGTTAGAAGGAATGTTCGACTTACATTCACCAGGTTGACATACCACAACTCAAACCTAATGTAGCTCTAGCGAAAGTTCAGACAGGAAGACTATAAAAGCAATCACAGCAGTTGTTTAACTCTCCTCTCCTTCGTTCAATAGCTCACCCGCTTCCAGCTGCATGCTCCGGAGCTGTCATTGGTTAATCAGCGGCAGCTGTCATCCAATAGCTCAGTGGCATGCCGTTATCGTCAGCCTATCAACTTCCTGCTGTCTTTTTAAATGTGTCTCTCTCTCCAGCTAGTTCCTCCTTGCATTGATGGTGTACACCCCTCCACCTCCCCATCTCCACCTGGTCTCCACAAAGTCTTCAATTCCTAGAACTCATCAACCACCACCACCAGAGTATGGACTCTAGCAGGATTTCTTCTGCTAATAAATTCACACATCCATGCTCACAAAATTACCCCCCTAAAGTCCTTACGCCAAAGATTTATGTCAAGTTTCATTATTCATTAAGTTGTAATAAATAAGCAGCACTGGATTTTTTCATGTTTTTTCCTGAAAAGTAGAAAAAGACATTACAACTAACAAATTCAGCGAAAACGGTTCTGTTAAGAACTCATAAAGCTCAATTTGTTAGTTGTTTTACCAAGAGCTAGCTTACTGTATGGGTTGTCATGTCCTGCACGTTGACTCGGCCAAAAGAGGTCAAATCAGACCAAAGGGTATGTTTTCTTTTTCAAAAGGGTCAATACGTTTTGTTTCCAGTTAGAAGATGTGAGAGGCCTGGAGTACTGGAGAACTCTGTGAACTGTGTTCAGTCACAACAGCTTAGCTAGCTGTTGATGGTCAACAATACCAAAATAAAGGGCTGCCTGTTTGTTAAACAACATCCTCTACCTTAGTGTGTTGTAGAAAGCAGACCTGATGTGCTGGCATGGTTCAAGGTTCAAGGTTTCTTTATTATCCCCGGGGGGCAATTTGTCTTTCAGTCAGCGGTGACACAAACAAAACAGAACAACAAGGCACACCAACATCAAAACCAAACCATTCAAAACAGTAACAACAATAACAACATAGAAACAACAGCTATGAGGCATCGTTAAGCAGGCTAGCCGCTACCGGGACAAAAGAGTTTCTTTTCCTATTTGTCCTGCTTTTTGGCATGGCGAATCTGCGGCCTGAGGGAAGCCGGCGGAATTCCTGAAAAAGAGGATGGCACGGATCAGCTACGATGGACCAGGCCTTGCTGAGGGTCCTGGCTCGGTGAAGGCTTGACATGTAAGGCAGGGGTGTGCCCGCAACCCTGCTGCATATCTTCATCATAGCCTGCAGTCTATTTTTAATTTTTTTAGACTGGAGGATATGGAGTCTTTCAAGTCACCTTTAAAAGTGGGTCTAAGCTAATAAATATTAAGTTAAGAGTAATCAAGCATGTTACATATCCATCTTTTCCTTTTGATGATTTCACAGTAATTTTTAAAAGGCGACATGCAAACAATAAAGATAAAGAGGGCCAATTTGCTTTAAACACATCTTACTGTTTCATTTTAACTTTGGATTAATCTTTGTTGTTGGTAAAAGAAAGTGCCAAGTCAAGAGTTTTAATTTTAGTTTTGCAGGACTCAACACAAAACCTAAGATTTTATGTTTATGATAAAGACAGCTGGATAAAGATGTGACATTTTAGCTCCATTGTAGTTGCACTGAAAATAACTCAAACCAATCTAATGGGATCAAAACAAAAACAAAATCCAGCATTGTTTGCCAGAAACTGTGATTTCTGGGGTTCTAGGGTGGACATTTAATTTCTAGGAGTTGGTTTAAAGCCTGCAGTTTAATGTCCATGCATTTACAACCTGCCCTTGAACCTCTTTTTGGTCATGGTCTTGTGGGAGAGCTGTTTTCTCTTCTTAAATAGATAGCATGCACTTGGATCCATTAAGATAAGAAGCAGACCAAAACACGTTTGCATTTATCTTCACTCCCTGCAGTGCCTCACATCTGGTCCTCCCTTGGAGAACAGACATGCCAACAAAAGTCTGTAAACCAGAAGTTCAGAAAGAAAAGGGGTCAGGGAGTTTTTAATCGCTGCAAACATTCGTTTAAACCAACCATATGGGCTTATCAGCACAAATTATTGTGGATTAGTTCCCTAAAGAAACATCCGTCCAGTCCTGCAAAACAGTTGTCTCATCTTGATCCTAAACTGAAAGTAGCTGGACATGAGGAAATGGTACACACAGTACTGGTGGCAGTGGGTTCAGCACGGGCTGTCTGTCTGTCTACTTGGAGGCATGTTCTGCAGGTTGTGGTGTGAGTGAGTGGAGGAAGAGCAGAGAGACAGGCCTGGCTGGAGATCATTAGAGCTTGTTAGTGTCCCCGTTGCCTGGGGCCTGGCGAGGGGCCTCCGTTTGGGGAACCTCTCCTCTGATCTTACTGAGAGGGAAGCAGCATGGAGACTTGGGGCAGGGACAGAGGAAGGTTGAAGGGGAGTGCGATGGAGGTCTTCGCCACTTACAGTATAACAGACCCTGGAGACATCCCAGCAGATCTGCAGGTCTGACTTTCATCTGCCTCACCCTGAAGGCCATTAGGCAGTTTAGTTGGGAAACGGCTGCTTAAATATACATCTGTCTCGGTGTCAGCACATACCAGCTCTCCTCGGTCTGCCTGTCGCTGCGAGTCGATTCAATATTTAAATCATCAGTCACCGTAAGCGTTTGATGTCAGCTCTTAACGAGCTCTGTCTCCAACACTGACAGGCTCGTGGATGGAGCGGCTGTTTACTGTCAGAGATGGAAAATGCTGCCTTCCATTGTTTCGTCATACTTCGATAAGATCCAATGTGACTACTTTGTTTGAATAACTGCTTAGAGGGGCTCTGAGCAGTTTGTGCTCCAGCAAGTCTGTTTCATTCTCTCAGCAATTCTGATGACACTTTTGCCAATACAGAATTACTGTCGGAATCAAAAAGATAGCGACACATATTTCAGTTTATGCAAATCACTGGGAACCTTTAAGGTTATATCATAGCTCAAATATTCAGTTTATTTAAGATGAGAGGTCACTTTAGTTTCTGTCTAGAGGGTTACATTTGATAAGATCTTAATTCACAAAATTCGCTTTCACAAAACTGTACCTGGGTCATTGACATGACGTGCATATCCATTATTTTCTTTTGAAATAATTCGTTATTTTTAAGAAATACATCAATTGATTCTATAAAATCTGCTTACTTTAAATATAATTTCAGTACATTAAAATATTGAGATTTATTTTATTTTTAAGTATCTCAAACCCTGAAAATATCAGGTGGCGCAGCCGTCCGAGCAAGTGAACTGACTTAAAACACTATAAAAAAATATATATTTTAAGAATAATAAATTCAAATTAAAACACCATGGCAGGATTTTACGAGTTTTGGAATAAACATAATTTCATAAATATCAATAGTTTAAAGGCACCTTAGGTTATTTAAAAACTTTTGTCCGGTAATTTGCATGTTCTCAAATGTCAGGGTGGCACCACCATACTTTTATTTTGAAAGTAAGTAGTCATAATGGACTTAAACATATGAAATCATTCAGAGGACCTCAACTCATTGCCATGGCTGAGTTAAAAGGTTTGTAGATGTCTCTTAAATAATAATAGAATAGCTTTTATCAACTTATAGGTGGATGGTAACACTTTCTATGTCAGGTGGTACAACCAACCTAAAACTGTAAAAATTATATTTCAAACCTGGCCAATAGAATGAAAAAATCCTAATATATTGTAAATAAAAATATACTCACAAAATAAAAATGTGTAAAGCACTGTAACCACTCTAAGGGATACTTACTAAAAGTTTCAGTTAGAATATATGATAGGAAAGTACATATATTTTGACAAATATCTGGTTGCACCACACGACATTTTTTGGGTGTTCAAGTTTAGAAAAGGGTAAAAAAAATAATAATATTGAAACACTTAAAAAAGCTGTTTAACATACAAGCCTTGTTAGAACACATTACTCCAACAAAAAAAATATGCATTGCCACCATTCTGGAAGTCTGGAAATACTTAAAAAAAAAACTTTTTTTGAGGCTTATTTGTCAACGACCCACCTAAAGAAATTAAATAACAATTTTACTTTATTTGTTTTGAAAGAGTAAATTCAAACTGATTTCTAAATCTGACTACTTGAAAAACAAATATCAACCATTGTGCACTCTCAAACATTTCCCTCCTCGCACACTTTTCTCCTTCTCATGTTACGTGTCACCTCTGATCATGCTACCATCATGTGAGTGGTGAGTCCATGTATGTATGTGCATGTGTTCACATTTTGACATGCGTGCAACCATGTTCATTCGTTGGGATTCCTCTGTGAACCGCATCCATTCCCTTAAACTCTGACATTCAACAGCCAAACCCCCAACCGCTCTGCTGTCTTACACTGTACAACCTTTGACCTTTCTCAATGTGAACCTGTAAAATCTGGCATTTTCAACAGAAGCTGTCGGCAGGGGGGTCCTATCTGTGCCTTCATACATGACAACTTTGAATTAGTAAGCAGTAAAGGTTTTCAGGCCTGTCTCATTGAACATACTGTTATATTCATATTCAGTGTCATATACAGTTTCGTGTTCACATGAATCCAAACAGCTGTCTCTTAACATATCATATATCATGTTATGATCATTTTAATCCCAACAGCCATATAACAGCTAAAGCACACACAGTCTTTATATATACAGAACGTATACTGTATGTAAGTGGCCACAGCTGCTGCTGGAGTTAGAGGCAGATACACTCTGATATAGAACACGGTTTTAAAAATATATATATTTTCACTCAGGTTTCAGTGGTGGGGTTGCACTGTCTCAATTTTTCTTTTTAAATGAGTCCAAAGAGCTTTTTTTTCATATAAGATAGAAAGAAAAATAGCTAATTTAACCCTTTTAATAATGATAAAAATATTACTTTTATTTACAGAGCACTTTTCAAAAGCCAGGTTACTAAGTGCTTTACATAGGCAGCAAAATATATAATTTTAGATGGTATCCTGATCCTATTTGGCACAGCTTAATAGCCATTTGAACATTATGATTCCGCTGTAACAAAGCTCTGTTGTCACTTGTCCTTTATACTTTAATACTGAAGCCCCACAACTTTGTAATAATGGTGTCCCTCTGTGTGATTTTATTTTCAGTTATAGGGCTGCTGGAGTACAAAATGCACGACTTTTAAACAAACAGCTCATGCTTCATATACATGCATACTCAAACACGCACACGCATCGCTGCTTCATCCTGCTGGTTCACACAGACCTTATAAATGTGCTCAGCAGCCGAACAACTTCACTCCACCATTACCACACAGTTACAAAAATGGTGTGTTTCATGTACCTCGGATGTCTGAGATTGGAATTACGTCAGATTTGTAGTGACCGTGTTCCAGATATAAAGTCAAAAAGCTTTTAGCCTCTGTTGTTGTTAGCACTTTAACTTGCTAATACCAGGCGATAACACAAGAAGCGATAGTTGGCACACAAAAGCAACACAACATGTCTCTCAGTGTGATCGACTTTATAACACAAAACAAGACTAAGTTGCTTAACACTATTAAAGGAACAGAAATTTTACTCTTGATGTTGGGAGCCACCATCTTGGATTTTGAGCTCAAGGTTACTGAAGTTTCTCCGAGTTGGAATTCCAACTTCTGAGATCAATTGTAACGCGCCATAACACTGTTAGACTCAACAGAGGTCTAACTGTTCTGCCTTGAACAGGCAATGGAAAATGGCTAGACGTCTATCTCTGTGGATCCTGCAATCATCTAAGAGGTCTCATGTTACGCTCATCCTTATGTCTTTGCACTGGCTTCAAATCAATTTCAGAATCCAGTTTAAAACACTTGTTATTGTTGTAATGGTCCGTCTCCGGCTCATAACAGAGAGCTGCTGAAGCCATATAACTCCTCTGATCAGGGTTTGCTGGTTGTCCCTCGTACCAGGCTCAAAATTAAAGGAGACTGTGCTTTTCAAGATGTTGGTACTAAACTTAAGAACAGTCTCCCACTGGAACTGAGAACTGTGAATACTGTGGACATTTTCAAAAAACAGCTGAAGACCCATCTGTTTAGACTTTTCTTTGTTGAATCTGTCCGTGTCTGCTTTTATGTAATGTGTTAGTAGTTCATGTGATCTTTGTTTTGCCTTTTAATATTTTGTTGTGGAGCACTTTGTGACCTCTGCTCTTCAAAGGTGCTTTATAAATACACTTTACTTTCTCATACATTCCTTCTTTTGTTTATGTTAATCAAAATCTAAAAATTATTTGCTTCTATCAAACTAAATGTGCTTACATAAGCTTCAACCAACATATCTCAGCCATTAACATCACAACATCATGCTAACTTTTATCAGCGCCAAGAGTCATTAGCTGGTGGCTTAGCGGTCTAAGCGTCCCACGTATAGAGGCTGTAGTCCTCGTTGCATAGGTCGCCGGTTCGACTCCCAGCCGGTCGTCCATTTGCTGCATGTCTTCCTTCACTCTCTGCTCCCCACATTTCCTGTCTCTCTTCAGCTGTCCTATCCAATAAAAGCGAAATAGCCCAAAATTATATATATATTAAAAAAGAGTCATTAGCTTGCTAACAGGAACAGCAAAGTACATTGGTGTATCTTTGGATATTTGTATCCTTTTTGACCTGATAAACCTGTTTTTATTTTACCTTTAAAACTATTTCATATATAGGTTTATATCAAGTGGCTCCGACCGCCAGAATTGAAGCCAATGCGGAAGTGTTAAAAACTGCAGTTCGAGTGTCCACTTTAGACTGTCTCCGGAAGTACCGGCAACCAAATACACACAAATTCAAAAAAGCCGATCTTTACAGCAGAAATAAACATGTTTACAGCCTGGTACAAAAAACGAGTGTAGCCTGGATAGCTCATTTGTCGATCGGCACACACTGTACGGGGGGTGAATTTTTTCATAATGGGGAAATTTCGAAGATATTAAGATTGTGAGTTTTCCAAATACGAGAGGCACATCTGACTTAATCAACAGGCAGGGACACTGTAGCTGTTGGCTAGGAGGCTCAAAGCCCGCCTCTTTACCTCACACTCGCTCGACAGCAGTTATGTTGAGTTTGGCTTTTCCAATATGGCTACCGTCAACACTTGGCTTCAAAACAGCGCTTCAGAAACAGATGGGTGACGTCACAGATACTACGTCCATTATGTATACAGTCTATGGTTTATACATAAATATATATATATTAGTTTTACATCCTGTAACTTTAAGGTTTTTGTTCTTTCACTGACTTAAACTGGAAGGAAAAAATGGGAGGATCAGTCTAGGAATTCTAAAGAATCTCCTTAACTGACCACTGAGAGATCAATACATGAGCATCATCCTGATTCTGTGAAAGAAACTTTCTAGCCCCTATCCTGAACCTGAACCTTTCCACACTTCTCTGGCCTTTCTCTCCTTGTGTCAGGATGCTGCACACGTTACCTCCTCTTCAGGACTGCTCCTCTGAGGAGAAGTACGTCCCACCCCCAAGCAGGATCTCTGCGTCTCTCCGTGGGCCTCCCCCTGGGAGAAAGAGAAGATTAAAACAAACAGGACTTTAATCAGTGGGCCCCTCTTCCCTCTGCTCAGCTGCCGACAGAAGGAGCCCTCTCCAGGAAGGCTGCCTCAAATCAAAGCTTCCTGCTCACCACTTGCTGCCTCGCCGATCCGTATCACAACAACAAAACCAGCAGAAACAATTATTTATTCCTTTTGATGTGGGTTTTGAAGTTACCCCACCTCTTCCACTATGCCCCCCCACCCCCCCAGCCCCCACCTCTGCACCCTCCTTCCTTCACCCCTCCTCTTCCTTGCCCAGCCCCTCCAGCTTTCTGTATCTTTTTACTCCCAAGGAAACAAGGTCATGCCAGCTTCTCCGTAAAGGAGGCTGCTTTGAAGGAGCGGCACTTTCAGACTCAACAGCTCTCTTTCTTATTTTACACCCAGGAAAGTGTGTCGTCTCAGGAAAATGCTTATGGGTTGCTTCAATCAACCTTCCCCCAACCCTGCAGAGTGTGTCAGGTTGTAAATGTCACTTTCACAGTGTAATGTGCTACACACTGCTTATTATTACATTAAATTTGTTCAGTTCTGGGTCATAATGTGATTATCCACGTTACTACAGCAATAATTATTCTTAAAGAACATCAAAGGAAGCACTGGATTATTTGGGATTTGTCTCTGCAAATCTAAATGTTCAAATAAAAAGTTTTAAATATTTCTTTGATGAATGTAAATAACTTATAATCATAAAAACATTAAATATTCATATCTAGCAAACAGTCTTCCATACCCCTGTCACATGCCCTCTTAATCTTGAGTGCTCATGTTTTTTTGATGCATGTGTGTATCATACAAAGGGATTTACATCTACATGGTGGCTCCATCGTTGCTGTTGATCCCAGTTAACCTTCTTTTGTTTCTCAACTCAGAGTTGAAAACAATGTCTCAACAGAGCTGATATATGTGAGCGCTGCTTCTCAGCTCAATTTACCACAACATCTGCTGAGGCTGTTGGATAACTCTGCAGCCTCATCAAAAGGTTTGGCAAAGAAGGAGCTCCTCAAACACGCAGATGGTAATGATGTTTTTGTCATTTACTTACAGTTGTGATCTCTAAACTCATTTAATTGGGAGGACGCGGTATTGTTTCATCTTTAGTGTGAGCCAGGCTGGTTTTTACAGGTCACATATCATTCATCGTGGTCTGAGAGGAGAGTTGTGGGAATCTGTAAATCCAATACTGTCATTTTTGATGCACATTTCTGTTGCACAAGTTTTCATGGTTGGGTGTTTTTCTCAAATGTCTCACCACTTTTTAATGAGTTGAGAGATTTTGGTCTGAAACTGCACAAAAACTGCAGAGAACTCCACAGAGACAGAATAATAACACCACTGCTTATCACTGCATTCTTTCTTAAATGTCTCCAAACATAATTTTATTACTCTTTACACCACGGTGACAATTTGAAAGTTAATCACCCCTAAAAATGTAATCAATCATATGTGAAGTTCAAAACTGACTGTTCATAGTTTAAGGAAAATCTTTCTTAACATCTTTTGCTGATTAAAGCAAAGGTTACCTAACTTTTTCGGCCCATGAACCCCAAAGTGGTGTCGTGTGCCCCTTCTGTCCCTCAAAGCGATTAGATGTTGCTTCACACTTCATTTAGCTGGTCTGCAGAAAAGTAACCACCTACATTCGATCTGCAGAGTCCCTCTCTACTTTCAAAAGACAGCTAAAGACCCAGCTCTTGAGGAAGCACTATGCACTTAGCTGGACAGTTCTCCACTGTTGTCCCCAGTGGCAGATCATGTCTTCCAGCTACAGTTGACTCACACTGTCCTGCTCTACTCTGAGAATCTGTGTTCAGCTCTGGAGTGACCCAGCACTTGGTACTTTGGTCATTAGTGTGGTGATGACAAGTTAATTGTTGATGATGATAATGGAAGGTCTTAAATTGTTTGGTTGCTTCATTGTAGATGTTCCTTATTTTATTAAGAAAAAAATAAAAAATAAAAATCCTTACTTACTTTTGTGCATTGCCTTTACACTGCTTGGCAGTACCTGCACCCAAATTGACTTGAAGCACTTTGTTACTCTTACTGATCTTGTTTCCTCTTGTCTAGATCTTTGCTTGTGTTGTCATTGTTCTCGTATGTACGTCGCTTTGGATAAAAGCGTCTGCTAAATGCCATTGTAACATTTTAACATTGTAACATTGTACATGCACATGTGGATGCGTTTCATGCTGTTATGAAATAACCGCTGCTACTGATGCTTTTGTTAGTCAACTGTAAACTAACCCTAACTCTAACCTAACTTTAGAAGTCTTCTAAAGAAAGGCAGAAAACTAATGAATGTAATTGCAAGTTTTTATTTCTAAATTAATTACTTTTAAATATATATATTTACAGTTATGGCAATATACAAAATTTTAGATAAATAAAACAAAAAAAAACCTTGTAACCCCCAATTAGTGTCTGGTCCCAACCCCTACTTAGGGAACCTCTGAATTAAAGAATGTACAGGTTTTGGGTTTCTTTGACAGTTTTCAGTAAGGTACTCAGGATCATTGTAGTTTTTAAAAAGTAAGGTTTTACTCTCATTCTATGTCTTATTTTGTCAAAGTAATGTCTGTTTTTTCATTTTTAAAAAACCTGATAAAAGTCTTGTCCAGCACATACTGAGGAAAGTGTGCAGTGAAGGAAGCCAGCAGTTTGCCGCTGGTCAATTGTTGACAAGGACAGAACAGCTTGTGGCTTTTTGACTCCCTCTGGAGCAATTAGCTGCACTGAGGGTAGCAAAGCTCCCGTTTCTCACTTTTATTAATCGTAACTAAGATAAAAGAGATGATGCTTGCTCTGTTTTGACAACATTCACCCCATGCAAACTACATCACCTAGCAAATTTGGTTAAATATTAGTTCACAATGTGCAATTAAAGACATGAAATACAAGCTGTATTTTCATTCATCGTGTCATGCATGCAGGGTCAGCTCCATAAAAACACAATAAGCATGAGTAAAAAACAGCCTGCATGAAGTATGAGATCTAAATAAGAGTTTTGCAGTGAGTCTCAGGCATACTGAGAAATGATTCTTTTATTCTGTTTTAATTATAGAATCACAACTTTATAGTAACGGTAACACCGAGCCCACAAACTAGTAAACACACTGACTGTAAAGGTTCTCCGTGTAAATGAGGTCGCTGAGTGGTGATACCCAGCTTGTTAAGCATTTCATTTTCCGTTTTACAAGTCTCTTTAATTCGCCTTTTTGTCTCCCTTTTTAAAAGTGTCCTTTAATTACAGGCAGCTAATTACCAACTGTTGAATGACTTTTGTATCCCCGGCTGGGCGTGGGGAGCGGAGGAATCCGGCTGAGCTAAAAGTGAAACAGCAGCTGACACCCAGACATTTGATGCTGCCCTAACACAAACCAGACCTTTATGGACACGACACTCATCTCTGGGGTGTTTTGCAAGGTGTCGGCTGTGGAGTACTGCAGGTGTGCTGTAAGAGGTCACAGGAAAGTCCTTCTGCACCATTAAGCATCATTCATTTCTGTATTATATATCTTGGGGTGAAGTGTGAATTGCACCACCATGGTGATGGTGTTAAAATTTTACTAATTTTAAAGTGTAAAAAAAACTGAGCAACACAAATATGTTTGGCCAGTACACCCTTATTAATGAGATATAATGGTTCCCTTACTTATGGTTGACTCAAAATAAGAGATAACTGCAGCAAATGACATTCTCTCAATACATTAACAACACAAACAATACGTGTCATTTACATGTTAAAAATATGATCAACAGACTAAACCACACTGGCAATCAGTCATGCACAAAGCATGATAGGGAACAAGGGCACCGCACACTGACTGTGCAGCAAACGGCTACCTATCTTTACCAACACACACATGAAGAGAGAGAGAGAGAGAGAGAGAGAGAGGAGAGAGAGAGCGAGAGAGAAGAGACGGGAGAGAGAGGAGAGGAGAGGGAGAGAAAAGAGAGAAAAAGAGAAAGAAAAACGGAAGGGAGGGAGAGAGAGGGAAGGGAAAGGGGAAAGGGACGAGGACGGATAGAGAGAGAGGGAAAGGGAGAGGAGGGGAGAAGCGTGAGAGAGAGAGAGAGAGAGAAAGAGAGAAAGGGACGAGAGAGAGAAAGCGGAGGGGAGATGAGAGAGAGAGAGAGAGAGAGAGAGCTGAGTGAGTGGATTGAGCTAGAGAGACGAGGAGATAGAGAGCGAGAGAAATCCTACTTTAAGTCCCTCCGTAAATGTATTGGTTGAGATGTGATTCAGTAACATGGTTAGTTTTGATCCTTTTGTTACGCTCTTACTAACAACAATGCTCCTCTTCACCCTGATCACTTGCTGCTGTGAGATGAGATGCAAAGGTGATGAGATTCAAATCACCAGCATTCGGGACAACTCATAAAATATACCGCTGAAGCAGCCAACAGGGCTGACACATACACAGTAGAGCAGAGAAACATCATGAGGGTGTCAAGCTGTGTGAATTAACAGAGCACAAGTGCCATGAGCCAGTGATCAACCACTTAGATAGGGGTTGACCCACGGACTGAAGCAAGCCCCTGATTATTGTAATAGCCATGTCAAAGTACTATTAACAGAGTTTATATACTTATATAGTATTTATAGGTTACCCAGAAGTAATGGTTGTCTTGATCAATGGACAGTTAACATGACCTCCTTTATGAATACTGCAATGAAGTCGTCATTGCACTATTCAGTGTTTATTGTTTTTTCATCTTGACTTTCTGTTGATAAATTCAGAGTCTTTAGAAACTCAGAAGAACCTCGTTGTAGTGATACGGTCTCTCCCACACAGCCCTCTCCTTAAGCTAGCATGTTAGCATCATGAGCATGATGTTACAGGCTCACGTGGGTTCAAAATAAGTCACCTTTCAATGGCGTACAAACCATAATTATAATTTAAATTCAAAACTGCCGTAGATGCACCGAAACAAACTTATTAGACTTAATTTTCAGAGTTTCTGTCTCTCCCGTCCTGTTTTGTTCTCAGTGCCATTTCTACGTCCCGTCCCTGTACTCAAAAAAGGCTAGTGAGTGGTTCTCCATGATTGACACCTGTCAACACCAATTAACAATATTGACACGTTCAGGAACAGCTCAAAATTTAGGGCTTTAACTGTGTCAGAGTCACCTTGTATTTGCATTAAGGATGTGCAATATTGTTTAAGATGAAATCTTAATTGTTGTTTTAACCAAACGCGAAATGACAATAGGGTGTGTCACTTATTTAACAAAAAACAATCAAAACCAGCCTTGAGAGTCCACACATGCACTAAATATGATGAAGACCTGTAGGCCAGACTACTGAGCATGAGCATTGAGAACACATGCAGGTGTCCACACATCACAACAAGCTAAGCTAGAGTAGCTTCCTGTAAGGCTGAAGTTGAAAATAATTGAACAAACAGCACTAGAGGCCAAAACAAAAACACCACAAGTCTCTGAATCCACATCTTTACATTTTATTGCTAAACGTGGATCATACTCCCTCGCATGGAGGTGGTTTGGCTTTGAAAAGGCTGTAAAAGATAGGGCTGGTGAGAAGTCTTTAAGGTATTTAGTAACAAAACAAAATAAATATTGACAAAACAATCATTCTAGACTAATAATGGGGATGAAAAGTCACATTTTACTCTAATGAGAAAATGGCTGTCCCAATACTTATCTGTAATGTCCCTCTTGCTGATGCTCCTGTAAGACTTGTTTTTTGTCATAGCAGTGTTTCTCTCTCTTGAAAACAAAAACAAACAAACAACAAACAACAAACAAACAAACAAACAAACAAACAAAAACAACTGTATGCATGTTTACAAACTGTCATTAGCAATGCTAATTTTTGGGTTACATTTTTCCATGATGTCTTTTGTACTGTAGACAGTAAGCATGCTAAAGTACTTGACCTGATCATACCAGAAAAAGAGTTAATGAAATTATCAATTATTGCAGCTCATCATGGTTCATGAAACCTGGACCTTTTTAACAAGTATTTACCCAATATTTGCAGGGACATGTCAAAAAAAGCAACATATTTCACCAAAAGATGGCAGCAAAAGAAAAGTCAGGATAGCAGGATTGTTCTCCTGAGGGCTATGTGTATTTGTCTGTAATTTCTTGGAAAATGATCAAAAACATGTTGAGATATTTCAGTCTGGGCCAAAGTGGTAGCAATCTGAGATTTCTGCCGAAGCTTGGCACCAAATTTCCACTCTTTCAATTGAAGAATGACTTCCTCTACCCCTCTGCTACACTCACCCTTATGAATATAAACATTACACTCATGACATCAGGGGAAGAGCAGATGTCAGATTTAGTAGGGGGCACCCATGGTGGCCCTTCAAACATCTGTGGAGAAGATGCCACTCTGAGGCTGGACACACCCCGTGAAGTTTGTCTTTATTCTGTGATAAACATGTAATTATGTAACATTTAAACAGATTTTCCAGCTCTTTAAGAGCTTGCAAGTTTCAGTTAGCTTTTCTTAATTAGTAACAAATTTTAAAAAATCAGCAATCCAATGGTTAGTGTGAACATCAAAAATAGCTCCAAAATAAAGCACAAAAAAAAGAAATGTTTCTGTCACTCACATATAAGAACCAGCAGCATTGGAAGCATTCCACTTTAAGAGGATTCAGCTCAGACATAAAAGGTTAATCCATATTAGAGTCTGAATCCCATTAATTGAAACAGAAAATTCTCTAGAAAACAGTTCTGTATTGGTGCAAAGTCTAGGTCAAGGTCATCTCGTACACTTGCAGTATTTTCCATTATTTAGCCTTTTGGATGTTGTAAGAAACTTTCCTTTCCTCTGCTCAACACCTCTGTGATGTAGTTTTACACACTGGAAAGGATGGATAACACTGTACTGTGTGTGTTCCCTGAAAATAAGAGTGATCACTGGCTTTGACAGGCCTTCGCAGTCCAGTGGCTTGTCAGAAAAAAAACAGGCAAATGTGTTGAAATGAAGAGTGGTGAGGTTATCCTGAGAGCTAACAAATCCCTCTGGCTCTAGAGCTGAATGAGGGTCTGCAGACTATGACTGATCCATGCTTGCTCCACTGAACCTGTCCATATCCCATACGGCCCCATGTAAACTTGTGAATGTCTCCAGGGACCCTCTAGCTGTCCATATTTCAAATCAGTGCCAGCAGGGAAGTCCATAAGGGGGATAGAGAGGGAGTTTTTTTAAGGGTTTTTTTTGTACTTTGAGCCAAAATACCAGGCAGGATGGGCATACCATTAACCGCTAGACTAGCTAAATGGGATGAAAACCTGCAATGTAATTGCTTGAGAAAAAATGTTGATGCCAGAAATAGAAAGGACATGAAAAAGACAGCTGGTAAGAGGCTCCAAAACCTATATCTCTCTCACTGAAGAGATTAATAATGGCTAAGGGGGCTACTAATATATCTTATGTGACTACCAAGGGAGTAGCTTGTCTGGCAGCACCACAAAGCCACTGTAGGCGCTACCACTGGACTGTCAACCTGTATGAAATAGGATGAAGATGGAAATGACTTTTTTCATTAAGCCTTGAACCCAGACTCAAAACAAATTTCAAAAAAATCAATTGAGAGCTGATGTATGTGAAGATATGGGAATATTTGATTGGGGGAATGTGAGCTTTCACTGGATTCTTCAGAAGCCCAGCCTGCATGTCAGGCTTGTAACCAAAGCCAAAGTTGTTCTTATTTGCAGGAAAATAACTGTCTGGCCTTTAAGAAGAAATCAACAATGTGTTTCAGCAGACGTAATTCACAGTTTCCTAGAACGTCTAAGGACATAGGGTGCTACTGGTGTTGCAGGCGTCAGTGTTAAGGATGCGGGGAAACTGCAGTGGATAGACATGTCACTGAAAATCAAGAATTGATTAGTCCAAATGAAAGGATGCCGCTCTTTCTTTAGTGATAAATTACTGCAGAAAAGAGAGAAAAAGAACCAAGTCCCTCTGATTAATGCTGTGGCTGTCAGCAAGCGCCAGGCCTGACTGACACATCAAAGCCGGCACAAACACAAGGAACTGGTGGCATTTCTAAAAAAAAAAAGCCCAATCTTCATCTTTCCTCCATCATCACTAACTTTACCCCATACTCAGCGCTGACCATTTAGTCTGAATTGAGTCACTCTCAACAGGGAGGACAGCTTTGAAAACAACCCTTTTTTGTGTGTGATGCTGTTTTTCTGGGAACACAAAAAGAGCGACTGGACCATTTATCTGTAGATTTTTTTTTTTAAGAAAAAGAAAGGCGAAGAAAAAAGGCAAGCCTACCTGATGTTTTCTCTCTTTTTTTCATGAGGCGCTGTCTGTGGCTGCACTCCCTTTATCTGCCTTTCATTAGCGCCTCGCTCGCCCTCTTAGTGGGGCGGGTGTCTGGGAGACAGTCACTTTCTCCCAGCCTGTGATGTTTCTGCAGATTACAGAGGGCCTTTGAAGCCGCTGCACTCCTCATTGCCAGGGCCTCAGACGGGCCCATGCCATCTGTCAGACTGACGGCAAAGTAGCGGAATGGGGCTGAAACACCCTCTGTTGATCCACACTTTAGTCTTTTATGTGTCACATTTGGATGTCGCGTGAAAGCCACACCTTTGTAATCTGCTGCTGGGACCAGCCTGAAACACTGGCCTCTGCAGCATACAGACACACACACACACCCTCAGACAGGGGGGAATAATGGGTCCTCCGTAATTACTCTTACCTGTGGGCATCAGTCTCTAAATGACACAATTATTGCTGTCCCCTCACAGTCATCTCTGCTCTCTTCCTGCTAGTCCAAGGCCCCTGAAATCATGTCATGTGGGTCTTTTTATGCCTAACCAGTGGGTAAGACTGATTGTTTGTGAGTTTCAGAGACTTTTGTCTGTTAAAGGCAGAACCAGACTGCAGAACTACCAGCCTCCAGCAGCTCAAGGTTTACTTTACAACAAAAGTTTCAAACCACACAGAAATGCTACAGAGTTTTCTTCCAAATATTTTGGGGAAAAGACATTCTTATTGATGTCTATTGGGGAATTATCGATGCGTTGGACTTTCCAATATCTTACACCTGTTGAAGTCAAGTAAGGTATGCGTTTTACAGTGAGAAAAGAGTTAGTTATTAGTCTTTTGGGGATCTTAAATGTCAGATATAGAACCAATGCTTCATATTTCTAGCTGTTGGAAGTTTTTGCCAACAACCACTACTAGGAGATGTATCTTTCTGGCTAACTGGGCTTAGTTTAAATTAGTTGGTTGAAAACATTTATTTTGTCTGTTATCCTGACTGCTTTTCAGAAGACAGAAACAAACTAAACTCACTTTAACAGACATCTGCCCAAGAAGCACCCAGAGGAGTCAGTGAGGTTCTACAGTTAGCCTACTTAGATTGTAGATAACATTGCCGTTTGCAAGCTAACTATTATGGTAGCCTCCAAAGTGACTCAACCATTGGTTCCAAGATGTTTGGCTAGATGAACTTTCGTTTAAGAGCACATGGGTCGCAGGTATTGTTGAGTTTATTGGACACCAGCAGTGATCCCACTACAGCAGAATCGCAGAGTGCGTCCCCCCATTCAGAGAGCTGTGTTGCACATTTAAACATGAACCATAGTTCTGTAACTGATCATTTCAATCTCCGGACACACGGACAGGATCAGGCAGAATGTGATGTTCATAGACAAAATGTATTTCCTACACATCGAAAAGATCCCCAGAGTCAGGTAATGTGGACTCCAGACTTAACTCAGACTTGAGGTTTGATGAATTGACTACAACACTGCACTGCAACCCCTCAACTCTGCGTTGTGTCTAAATGATGTAGGAGGCTTTTTTCTGTTTATGCTGCCATTTATTATCTGAACAGTAACATATGTCTCACACAGTCATATAGGTGACTCACTATGGCAAATCACACATGCAGCACACTCAGGCTTGTCTCTCTCAGTACAGTTGCCAATTAACATGACAAATACATAAACACATGATACATAAACAAAGAACCAGAACAGAATACTGTTGTATTTTATGTTCTGGCTAGTCGTACAGTTAAACATGCATCACCTTACATATGCAGAAGCTAGCTAGTTGTTAATATTTGTACGATGCTGTTATTTAGACATTTTAGTTCAGTACTTGATAATTACAATAACCTACTCAGAGATTCTCTCATTAACATTTCCTTAAATCACATTTGAGGCCAGGACAGGACATGTTAATACGGGGTATTCATAGACAGGGATGTGCCCTGCTACACCCCCTCTCATTGCAGTGACTGATGGAGCGTGTGTCAGGTACAACTGAGAAATATTGAAGTCTTATCCTTCTGTTTCAACATCTGCAAATCTCTGTAACAGGAGTTGTGCAGTTATGAGGATGCTAAAGGGTAGGAAGTGTATACAACTGAGGTACTTTGTTTATAAAGATCCAGGTTAGCTCATTTTTGTGGAGGGAGGGGTCCCAGATAAACCTCTGAGGGAGAGTAAGATTAGAGGCAGCATGTTTCCACCTCAAATAGTTCCTCTTCCTGTGTTGAGATGATAAATTCTCATTGAATTTGGAAAAAGACCATTTCCCAGTGGCTGTCTTTCAGTTTATATGAACTTTTCAAACGGCGAAGGATCTGACGGTGGATCGTCACCAAGCTTGCAGGCTTTTAACACGTCTCCCCTGTGTATTTTACCCACCCCAGGACCACTGTCTTCAGAGGCATGTGGAGAAGAAAGGCACAGATCGACAGCCTCCCCCACCCCCCTCTTTATACTCCTCCCTCGTCCCGTCACACATGCTCACACAAACACACGCTTGCAAATTTGTGACGCATGTAAGCATTTTGATGTGTGTGTGTGTGCTCGATGAAGATGCACACGCAGACAACTGCCAACAAGCATCCCCTGTCGAGTCAAACATCAGACTAGCCTCCTTAAAAAAAAAACTCTCCATCATAATGGAGTTTTTGAAAACAGAATAATACATTAAGTACCTTAAAGCAGAGGGTGACGTTAAACTACAAAGGCATTAAGTAAGCCCAATGAAATATACATTAGAGTAATTGGATCAGAGAAGACTGTGGCTAGCAAGCGGAGACGGCAGATGCTAAGAGGAACACATTCACAGGAACTTCAAACAACAAAAACAGGGCGTCATTTTGGCTCAGTGGTTTAAGATGCTGACGGTGGAAGCATAGATAGTTTTAGGATGTTACACTGATTGCTTTTATGTGACTTTTCTGTCAGTGGAATTAAAAAAAAGAACTCCCCATGTCTCATTTTTGCTGCTTTGTGTTCAATTTCTAGCAGAATTTTCAGTTTCTGTGTCTTGAGACATGAAAGTTTTGGATAATTGACTAGACTTTGTGGCGTTCCACAGACCTGAGTAAGATACAGAAGGACCACAGGATTTGAGCATCTTGGCGACAGTGTTGAACTGTAAAAAATGGATAATCA
Organism: Notolabrus celidotus; assembly: GCF_009762535.1. Classification (NCBI taxonomy): domain Eukaryota; kingdom Metazoa; phylum Chordata; class Actinopteri; order Labriformes; family Labridae; genus Notolabrus; species Notolabrus celidotus. Next base: position 15,477,288 of record NC_048274.1, on the reverse strand, counting down.
AAGCCTCTCACAAGAGGTGTTTTGGTCGCAGATAAAAATAGAGTCACCATCCTTATACAGCTTTGACTGGGATGACTGAGTGATGCTCAAAGATGTTGCCATGACAGAGTGGCAGGCGGGAGAAAAACACTGAAGCAGAATGATTGGCTTCTCTGCTTTGATGTTTGTGTCTGACTTGCTTGTGATGGCTGGTTACATCTTCAAAACCGTTCGGCGTTGACAGTCGTAATGACCCCAAACATTTCATCTGTCATGTCTGAACAGCACTCTGACAACTGCTATTGAAAAGAGTGTACTTCTTTGACCAAACTTCATACCCTATTCTTACATCTATCTATAAGAAGACAGGTTATTAATTTGCATTTGTCACAGGATTTACATTTGATGTGATCACACCACAAACTCACAACTTTCATATCCAATATTTCTTCAAGAAACGCTGAAAATGTACTGAAGCTTCAGGAGGTTGAGTTTTGAAGTAAAACAAGGTCACTTTTATCAAACTTGATCAAGTTTAAGAAAAAAAGAAGAAAACAGACTATGTAGTGTAAATGAATGATGGTCATTTTCATACAAAAGTCATGCAGTCAGTCTGGATTGAAGTCAAAAAATAGATACAGTGGTGTAAAAATGAAAAAAGACATCTCCATGTGTGAGCCCAGTCACGGTAAATTGGCCTGTTTTATCTCCCTTGCTGGTTCAGTTGAACCATGTGCGAGACAGATAAACTGCCCAAAGAAGTTTGTATTGTTGTGCTCATGTGGAGAGACCAAACATCCCAGTTTCCATCCAGTCCATCGAGTGGGAAGCAGTTTCCCATGGTTCTGCTGGGATGTCACTTTCATGTGGAAACAGTCTCCGGGTCCTTTTAGCCCCTCTGTTGTGACAGAGGATAATGAACTTCACAACATCTGCCATTTGTTAGCATGTTTGGTGTAACTGATCTCCTTTTAATCCATGGACTTCTAAAGTGTGTCCAGCCCCACAGCTGGACTGTAGCAGATGGATCCCACGGCCTCTCTGGGGCTGCAGTGGACCAGACCAAGGCTCGTATGTTTCCCGGACTTCCTTCCCTCGAGCTGAAGACACAGAGCTCTGAGGAACAATATGACCAATATTTACTCGTAATGAAAGCGATCTGAAGCATAGTCATCTGTTGTACTGACACTAAAACACTCCTTAGAAATGTTTGGATTATGCTTGTTGACCTTGTGGTATTGGTCCTCCATGGAAAATACAATCACTCTATTTAATGTCACTGTCTACAATTTATGATATCTGACTTTGATGCCTTCAGGTATCAAAAACACTGTTACACCAACTTTGATCATGAGAAACTGAGTCTATTGCTTTTTCAGAAATAACCACTTATGTACTCTGCATAACTTTGAGATGCTATAATCACTCAAAAAAATGTATTTGTGGACCTCTAATGCTGCCATTTTAAAAACTTTTACATCAATGTTTTAACTCTTATTGTATTAGCTATTTGCAAGTTGATTGCTTGTATATATCTTTCAGTGTGAAAAAGCCAGCTATAGAGCTTTTTAAGCAGCTTTCAGCACATTTTTTTGGCTTTCTTGGCCAAAATGTTTCTGTTTTGGTTTTCTCTCAGCGCTCTCATCAGCATAATTTGAAAACTCAAGGAAAAAGCTCTGTAAAACCTGCAGTGCTGAACAACCTGAGCTCCTCACAGAAGACAAATTTGCTGGCAATAACAAAAACTTAGCAGCTATACAGATATTCCCCGCATGAGTTGGTGGAAAGTAGAAACAAGCTAAATTTCTAGTAGATACTGACACACATTCATCAGTTTGACAGGGACCTGCCCTGGAATGGATGTTAAAAAACATAAGTGCTTTGCTGATATGTTAAAAAGCTACTGTTTAATATGTGATTTAAAGTGCAGAAAATGCTTAATATAGAATAAATGCATCAATAAGCCAGGGATTTTAAATATCTGTATTATGTCTTTGTCTTCTATGCCTTAAAGATATGAACAGGATTTTTATTAAAAAGATTATAAAATGAAGAACACTTTTATGACCCTCCCTTATTCAGTAACAGGTACATATCAGGGCACTCGCTCTTGAATTCCATAGATAAAAAAATGTTGGCCTTGTAACTGAGCCTCCTGCATAACAGTACCATGTAGTGATTTTACTGGTATGCAGAAGGGTTTACTATTAGGCTGGTATTCCTGGAAGCACATCAGAAGGTGTAGTGTGTTGGGGATGGTTTTACTCAGATAGGAGACTCAAACATCAACAGTGTCAGAGTCACCTCTTCATCTGAGTGCAGGAATGGCTGAAATGGATTCAATCAGTCTTCATTCCTTTAAAACCTTCTTCCCCCATCCTCTACCCCTCTTCATAAAACCTGGAATGTGCTTCAAAGAATGCACACTATCTTTCCTTCATGAATAAAACATCTGTCATTCATCAGCTGGTACAATATGTGCAGATTTAACGGAGCATAACAGCTCTGCAAGGCAGAGGAGCTCCAGACGATACGAGGTACTACAGATCCCGACCATTACCAAGTGTCACCCACCACACTTTGGAGCTTAAGTTGGTTTATTTAAGCAAGATTTGGTTGAAGTGGAACAGAAATTAAATAGCACTTTAGCGTAGCCTTCCAAAGCATACAACTCCCCGCAGTAAATCACTTGCACTGTGTACAGAGAGAGCGGACTTCACCCCCCAAAAAATGTGACTGAAAGTGTGAAATTTATATTTTTGGCATTTGTAACAATGCCACTAATTCACCATAAAATTGACCAATGCTGGATTAGCTCAGTGGTCGAGGCATATGCTCTGTGTACATAGGATGAATTCCTCAATGCATTGGGTGCTGGTTCAACTTTCTTTCCATAAAGACAAAAAATATTCACAACAATAACTTTAAAAACGGCTAACAGACAGACTGGAATCAAAAGAGCACAGCTTTAATTGTTGTCAACAGCAGTATAGTATCTCATGGTCTGGTCTATCACAGTGACCAGAACATTGGGTTTTTTTTCTAGATCACTTGAAAAGTTCCCATTATCACCAGAAAATAATCTTTCTTTCTTCTAAGCCTTGAGATGATGCGACAAATAGATTAAATAAGAGATACCTTAATTATAAAAGGAAACCAGCATTGTTATCTGAGATAGGTAAAATAATAAGAGGAGATCTTTAACAACAAAGTTCCTTGTTATCACAGGGAAACAGAGCAAATCAAATGTATGGCTGCATGTTTACTCAGGGCTTCCCTTTTTTTGTCTAATTTTATTTTGAGTTTTGTTTGGCCCAAAACACATATCTGGCTTTTGGAAGATGATGCAGGCTCCTTGTCTTATTATTGATCCCTTTGTCTATGTAAGATCGAATCTGATTGATTGTATTGAAAGTGGTCATTATGACTTTTATGGCCCTCTTATTAAAGTCCTCTGTAAGTGGTGTGTCTCATTAATAATCAAATAAATAATCAGCCCCTCCTCACCTCAGCACTCTATCACCATCAACCATCATGCAGTAGAAACAGTCGACAGCTTTAAATACCTCGGAGTAACATTGGACAATCAATTCACTTTCAACCAGAAACACCAGTGACATTCAAAAAAGGAGCCATCCTGTCAGCCATCCGTAAACTGAAAGGACTCTATGTCGCCCCCCATCTCCTCCTGCTGCTGTATCAAAGCATGAGCCAATCCATCCTCCTGTAATGTTCCACCTGCTTCTGCAACATGTTATCTGTTAAAAACAAGGCCAAACTCACACGCATAACCACCCCAGCTTCTAAAAAAATCGGTCTCCCCACACCAAACCTCACAGACTTAAACAACAGGGCCCTCAGACGCATCACAACCTCAATAGAACAGGACATCACACATCCACTAAAAACCCATCTCATCCCACTCCCCTCAGGGCGCAGGTATAGGGTACCGAGGTGTAGAAGGGCTCGCCTTGGCAAGAGCCTGATCCCTGCTGTTATAGGGACCCTGAACAATATAATAAAACCACTTTCTCTGTTTGAGTGTTGATGCCTTTGTGGATAGTTTGTTTAGTAGAGTTGAGCAACTCCACTGGCTTCCTATTAAATACTGCATCATTTTCAAGATTCTGTTCCTCACTTTCAAGGCCATCAACAACCTAGCCCCTCAGTACCTCATTGACCTCCTCCAAACAAAAATACCGACCTGTAGTCTCAGGTCCTCCTCTTCCATCCAACTCACCATCCCACCTGCTTGCTTGACCACCATGGGGTCGAGAGCCTTCAGCTGCTGGCCCCCCGCCTCTGGAACTCTCCCCCCAGGACGTACAAAATACCACCTCTCCCACCACCTTCATATCCCGCCTAAAAACTCATCTTTTCCGCCAAGCATACTCACTTTAATCTGTCTCTTTGGGACTGGAATGACATCCCCTCCCCTTTATTTTTTCTAGTATTTTATCTTTATTCTAATGTATTTATGTATTTATTAACTGTTGAGTGTTGCTTTTATTACTGCTATGTTGTAAGGTGACCTTGAGTGTCCAGAAAGGCACCTACAAATAAAATAAATTATTTTAATTATTATTATTAATGTATGTTTTTCAGTGAATGTCTTTGTCTATGTCTGTGGAAACACATAGGGTGCTGTGATAAAGAATTTCCCAAAGGGACAATAAAGTATAAAGTCTAAAGTCATGTGAGTGCAAACATTCTCTCTATATGATCCATGAAATAGACAGGCAGCCCAAAATTCAAATTGAAACAGAATTCACGGTAATGAAAAAGTGTTCTACTCCTTGATACATAGATTAGAAAAATTCTAAGCTTATTTCGCCCTCTAGCGACAATAAGTGTGGAAGTATCATATCGCGTGCTCACCGCCCAGTCGGTAGGGGGCGCTGCAGTTGTGGTTCGCTCTGCGCCTGCGCGGGTTACCCTGTAGTGCTTCCGCTACATTCAGCGCAGAGTACATCCGGTGCTCGGTGAGAATACAAACAATGGGGAAGAAACACAAGAAGCACAAGTCGGAAAAACATGGATATGAAGGTATTATGAGCGGATATTATAGGCTTGAATTCCTGTCTGATTGTTTTGTATTGAAATATGCTGGAATTGACGATATGGCGCTTTGTTTGTGGCTTTAGAGGCTTCACAGTCCTGACTCAGCTAGCTCATTAGCCACCGTTACGCTACATAGCATTAGGCTTTAGTATCTGTTAAACTCCAGTATATTTATGCGAATATTACAAAATGAAGATGAATTGAATGTCACCTATTTGGTTTTCAGATATAGTATGTAAGCTGTAGCTTTAGCACAAGGCTTGGTGGGTTACTGAGCCGTTGAAGGCTATAGTTCCTAGCATCCCGAGCCTGTCAGCTAAGATAACAGATAACATAAGTTATTACTTTATTGATTATCATTGACATAAGTACAATCAGGAAGAAGTTCCAATTAGTAGAAAATAAAATAAGTAAAAATAAAAATAAATTAAAAATATTACAAATGGAATTTAGATAAATACAAATGTTAAAAATGGATTAAATAGCAGTAATTACAGGCAGTGACAGGTTGACATGGTGTGATTATGTTTGATAGTGACAGATTAAGCAATCTAATAAATAAATAATAATAATATTAATTTAATATAACATCATATAATATAGCAAAGATAATTATATGATATAATTTAATATGCATTATAATGTCATCAGCAGTCAGAGAGTCAGTGCATGATGAAGCTAGTAGATATCAACGTGAGTCACTCATGTTTGTATTGATTTATGATCCGCAGAGTACGGAGAGAGACCACTGAAGCTGGTCTTAAAGGTGTCTGGAAACGAAGTGACAACGGGGAGTTCGAGTCTGGACACTCATTACGACGACCAGCCAGCGGACTACGACAAACCAAAAGACAAGAAGAAGAAAAAGAAGAAGGACAAAGACAGAAGCTTTGGGTCACCAGAGGGTGACAGAGGAAAGAAAAAGGTAATAGTGCTCATTCTACCTCTAATACAGGGTGATGTCACTTGAATTGAATATCTAGTTGGAAAATATTTTCTCATTTCTAATGTTTTAAAAACATTGTAACGTTAGATGTCAAAGAAGAAGAAAGGTCAGGAGGCAGATGGAGATGATGATCGAGAACAGAACAGAACCCCCATCCGCTCAGAGCTGGACAAACAAGAAGGTATTCTAAAAAATGTGTCTTGCAATTTATGTCATAAACATTTTGTCTGGTTTTGTCTCAATGATGCTACCTTTTATTATTTCAGAAAAGGAACAGACCCCTCTGCAAGAAGCTTTGAACCAGCTCATCAGGCAGCTCCAAAGGTACTGCATTTAAGTTTTTATTGATAGAAGATTAAAGTGTATCTGCTTGATCAGTAATAAACTGTTTACTCTTCGGTTAACTGTATCTGTGTGTTTTCTCCTCAGGAAAGATCCCAATGCATTCTTCTCATTCCCGGTGACAGACCTCATAGCCCCGGGCTACTCCTCAATTATCAAACGGCCTATGGACTTCAGCGCTATGAAGGACAGAGTGAAGAAAGAGTGCTACCAGACCTTGGATGAACTTAAGGTATACCATTGATTAACTGTATTACCCCCCCCCAACACTCACACACAAATAGACACGGACACAGTTTGATGAGTCAAACTAACGACCCGAAAGAAACACCCCATCAAATTAGGATTCATCGTTGCTGATTCTTTAAATAAGGCTCTACACAACAGGTTTGTAACCCTGTGTCAAACTGTGACTGAATCTGAATTGATAAACTCAAGATACAAACAAAGCTGACATCCGTCTTCTCATCAGCATAGAGTGGCATCTTATCAAACAGTTAGCTCTATTAGTTTTAGATCATTAATAATCATACTATGAGTTACTTGACGATGATCCAGATTTGCTTGTTTATGTGTTTGTGTGTTCTCTGTGAACTGCTGTCTGTAATTTGCTATTGTTTGTTTATGAGGTGAAAGAATCACAGCTCTTTAACACTGTTGGTTGCACCCTTGTAGCCTAATCTCTGTTAATAGATCCTGTATATTTTATGATTTTGAGTGTTGGAATTGGTCTGATTTTAATTTGTAGTCTCAGCATTATCGTTTCATTGAGCTTAGTTTGTACACATAATAAAAGTCCTTGTGGAGAGCAAAAGAGGCAGAATAAATAAGCTGTTATTGAATCCAAAGACCTATGAGCGTAGTACTTAGCTATGAGCATCTGATGAGGATTTAGTTATTTTTAACCAAACTTTCTGAACAGATATATTTGCATGCAGATGCAACCAGAAATCCTCTGTTAGGTGATATCTTGAATCCCAACTACCTTCTTGCTTTAGCAGTCACTCGTCAGACTGTAGGCAAGGCAACTTTTTTCTTAAACGCCAACGCTGAGAGAGTTGACCATCTCTCTCTCTCAGAGGTCATATCATCATCAGATCATCATCAATGGGTTCAGAGATTGCATGAAGCCTTAGCGTGTGAAGTTTTTGGTTTCCATTTGCTTTAACGCCGTGACACCTCTTCTTTCTAGAGGATTGCTTCACATTTTTCTAGTTGTACTTTCATTGAAACGATCAATCATTTAAGATGATCCTCTTCATAGTTAGAAATGATAAACAAGGACACAAAAAACTAAGTGAGTGGAATTTTGAATGCAGAAGCTCTTATGTGTGAATCATATTCAACTTTTTTAACATTTAGTTTAAAAAAAGAGTCTGTTGAGACTCCATAATGACAATTACGCAGTATGAAAGGACAGGGAATACAAAACATTAAACATGCTTCATGTATTTTGTCACATTGTGAAGTGTTTGATGTTTGATTGATGCAGGTGGATTTCAGGATCATGTGTGAGAACGCCATGATCTACAACAAACCTGAGACCATTTACCACAAAGCAGCCCGCAAACTGTTACACTCAGGAATGAAGATCCTGAACCAGGTATGATAACACACACAGTTCTGTAAGGACTTCAAACTGCCCCTGATGTTTCTGTTCTTCAGTTTATTAGAATGACAACATTTACAGTTCGTGTCTGCTGTAAGTGAATCACACAAGTGTTCAGACTCCGAGGGATTGAAGAAGACTTGTTTTACTTTCAGTTTCATTTAGAATAAAACAGGCTTCGGGGCATTCATGTGTTCACTGTATCTTTAAAATTTAAAGGTTTCAATATTTACCTGGTAATATTTGCTGATATTGTAACTATGCATTACTTTATCTTGAAAATTAGATGTGCAGTTAGTGTACAACTTTACATTTGTGTGAAAATCAAGTCTAAAATTCCCCTGAAACTCAAGTGATGGTACGTCTGTCATTATGTAACATCCTATCAAAGTGCAGCAGTGTGGTTTTTTCTACAACTCAACACACGATGGCAGCAGAGAGCCTCCGAATGATTTCATACAGCATCATCAATCAGCCGTTTTTCTCTAACCATACCCTCATCCTCTAGGAAAGGTTGGAGAGCCTGAAGCAGAGCATACAGTTCATGTCTGGCCTCGCCCCCTCTGCCAAACACACAGCAAAGACCGAGGATGGTGGCACCAGCCTGGACCAGAACGGAGAGAGACCCTGCCCCACCACTGACAGCAGCGAGAGCTCCCAGACACCCAGCACACCCAGGTCCTTCTCCCTGCTGTCACCACATATAGTTTCCTATAGGGCCATAGATGCCTCTTTAGCAGCTGAGGATATCAAGATCTAAATGTTTGGAGTGGAGAAATATTCAGTCACTAATTCCCTGTTTCAGTTGTGTGACTTCAGTGAGTTACGCTAATCATGAAGTGACTCAAATCTGTCCTTGATCTAATACAAAACTGAAATAATGAACGAGGTTCCTCTAACTACAATAGCAGCTCGCCTTCTGGTAAAAAATAAATAAAAATGAAACAAATTCCGAAGCTGTTTGCTCTGTGTCATCATCGTCAAGGTAGAGATGACTCTAGCAGAAACAAGTCAAATTTCAGCAGATTGGTGGAATCAATTTTCCACCGTGTCATCTCTGTGGATTTGTTTCTTCCTCTGACACCACACCGAGTTAGCTTTCAGCTGTGGATCTGTAGGCAGAGAATGAGAGGAATGCCTCACAGCATGCTGGCTCATGTTTTCTCTTGTGGCTGTGGATCTTTGAAGTCAGTGCTGTCATGAAACCTGATGATTAAAGTGTCAGATCACTTTAAAAGGAAACTGCAGAGAAACCTTTATTTTGCTGTTTCATTCCCCTCCTGTTCCATCAGATCATACTGTCTATAAATCTTGATGGAATTAATTGACGTAAGTGAAGCTCTCACAGATATATCTTCTAAAGGATTAAATTTGAACGTAGGTGTTTGGTGAGCAGAGGCGCTCACGTCTCTCCCTGCAGTGTTTTGCTGCAGTGTGCAAGCTTTTATTCTGGCTACAAAGGGAAGCCTTGTCATCCATGGTCAATGTGTCTCATCCTCTGTCTTTCAATTCCTTTTTCATTTACAGACAGGATAAGGACTCCAAGGACGAGGCAGCAAAGGCAGAGAAAGAGCTAGAGGAAATCCGCAAGGTCATCAACGAGTCTGGAGGAAAGCTGTCCAACAGGACGCTGCAGGGTGATGTAAGAGCAGAGGGTTAAACTAACGATTGCTTTTCTCTTTTCAAACTGACGTATCAGCTATGAAAAATATCACAGCTCCTACAATATGAGATGACAACAGAGGAAACGTATGAGGTTTATTAGACCCTGGTTGTGGCGCTCTTCATTTTTTGGAGATTATAAAACCTCCACTAAAGGGGCGTGTGAAGTCAAGGCCTCTGTGTGGTGAAAGTGGATCATTCTCTGTGTTCTCTAAGTCCATCCAAAATGTATAACCACAGCACGGTCACTTCCTATGATTATGATGATGTCATTTATCGTTGTGTAGTTGGAGTTTGCAAGACGGAAGTCTGATGGGTCCACTACACTGGCAATCCTGAATCCAGCAGATCCATCAGTAGGAGGTGAGTCTACCTGGAACCATAGACTGTATAAAATATGGACGTAGTATCCGTGACGCCACCCATCTGTTTCTGAAGAGCTGTTTGAGGCAAATTGTCGGCGGCAGCCATATTGCCGCTTTCGAGCCAGTGTGACGTAAAGAGGCGGAGTTTGAGCCACCTAGCCAACAGCTACAGTGTTCCCACAGTCAGCTGTGCCTCTCATTGGAAGACTCATAATCTCAGCATCTTTGAAATGACCACGTTAGAAAGAAATTCACCCCCCCTCACAGTGTGAGACGATTGAGAAATGAGCTATCCAGACTACACTTTTCTTTTGTACCAGGCTGTAAACATGTTTATTTCTGCTGTAAAGATCGGCTTTTTCCCCATTCATGTGTATGTGACTTCCGGTACTTCTGGAGCCAGCCTCAAGCGGATTCTCTATGAACTGCAGTTTTTAGCACTTCCCCATTGGACTCACATTTTTAGACCGGAGGTTGCCACTCGCCTGGAACTTAGAATAATCCCAAACATAAAGAATGAAATAACCAGAAGTCATTTTATGAAATCTTTGTCTAGCAATATTAAAGTCCCCCTAAAAGTCTGATAAAAAGCGTCTTGGAAATGAACGAACAAGTTGCTCTGTGATGGTAATGGAAAGTTTGAACAGACACAACAGCAGACTGTCATTTTGACTATATTTATCTACCCTTAAACTACATTGGTATAAGCGTCCATTTATAAAGTGAATCCTATATGCTATCAACCACTGGTTAATAGCAATCCATGAAATGTTTATTTAAAAAAGGGAAAAAAATATCTTAAATTATCTGATTCCAGTTTAGTGATTTTTCTCACTTTTCTCTATCAGCTTTCTGTGATTGTATATTTATCCTTTATGTAGATTAAGGAGTGCTGCAGGGACAAAAAGTAAACACTTGCAAACATCTCCTTTGACTCTGATGATGCAAATTAATTAAGAATTAAGAAATCTGGAAAAGTGGAAAACATTTATAGAAAGCTGAAAAGTTATCATGTCTTTCCTCTTTCAGATGTTGGTTACTGCCCAGTGAAACTGGGCATGATGTCCAATCGGCTGCAGAGCGGCGTGAACGCCCTGCAGGGTTTCAGGGAGGACAAGAGGAACAGGATCACCCCAGGTATGATAAAATCAGAGACCACCCCCCCTGCCCTCCTTGTTGTTTGAGCTTACGTGACAGGTAATGAGCTGATATCCACAATCTTCACAGTGTCCTACATGAACTACGGGCCGTACACCTCCTACGCACCCACCTACGACTCCAGCTTCGCCAACGTTAGCAAAGAGGATTCTGACCTCATCTACTCGCTCTATGGCGAGGAGACCAGCCCGCAGGGTGCAGACAGGTATGTGCAGCACGACCACAGACCCACTCAGGTTTTTGTGGCATTCACACCAAACGTCACTGCAGGCATTCCTGGCTGATTGTTCTCCAGATGTTTCTCTTCTGGGCTGAGATTATCCCGTCTAGAGGACCCCCCCCCCCCCCCCCCCCCCCCTACAACTCTGTTGATACACTCTGAAGTGTTTGCACGGTCTGCGCATGTCACTTCCTGAGTGTGTCTATCCAGCCTAAACATTGAAGGTGACTGGATGTTGAAGTGTTTAGGACACATGACGAGACACTTTAATCTTATAAGCATAGTTTAATACCCTGTGACTGTACTTAAAGGTTATTTATGGTTTCAACACATCTCAATGCTAACAGCTTTGCGTCACTACATTTAATGAATAGAAGGTTGCTGCTTAATTTGCATCTTGACAAGCGTCTCTGCTTTATTTGTTTCATTGTGGAAGAAATCTATTGAGTTTCCCTTCATTCAGTGCTCAATGTTAATGCAGGCTCATTTTCTCAGCCTTTATCTCTCTGTGTGAAAAAAAGGACGCTGATCAGAGGAATAGAAATATGTAAATACTACCTGCAGCAGATCTTGGCTGTCTCTCAGTGCGAAGGAGGTTCAGTGTGTTTTTCTTTGAGTGTCAGCAGTGTCAACACCAACTTCTCATTATTCTTGGCCAAGAGAGTGGTTCTGATTGTCACCCCGCTGCTGCCTGGAAAACATTAGCTTTTAATGTTTTGTTTGTGTTTGTGCGTTTGGCAGCTTGTCAGACTTCTTGGCCAAATCAGACGAGTATGTGTACAAACTGGCAGACAACATCCTGGATGCGGTGACGAACGGAGCGCATTCAAAAGCCCTTAAGGAGAGGGAGCAGGTAAGCTCCTAATGTGACATCTTGACATGATGCAAGCTCAGTTACATAGAAATAGAAAAACAGCCCACTGATCTGTTGTGTGTGTTTTTGTCTTTGCCTGTTTAGCAGGTGGAGAAGGAAACAAACACACGGGAGAAGAAGGATGGCATGGAGGTGAGAGTTGTGTAGAAATGTGGAGCTGTGATGAGCGGCTTTGGGCCCCGTGTGCCTCCCTGTATGGAGCGATGAAAAAAATAATGTGTGTTTTATGTAATGCAGCGCACCAGCAGTGTGCGAAGTGACGTTAGGAAGATGAGCTCCTGCTGTACGGCTCATGTTCTCCTGTTTTGCCTCATGTGTGGATTCCTCATTTCATTTTGACATTATCGATGGCCTCTGCAGATGGTTGCTGCGTGAACCAGCTGTGTCAACACAGCAGGGGCCTGCCTTCAGCCATGCTCCATTCACGCATGGAAAGAAAATCTCCCTTTAAAACACAGCGGTTCACTCTCATTGCACACTGTTGGAGAATTCGGAGAGGGCCGTGTGTTTTCCTTTCAGCGCCCGCTGGCTGCTGCGGAGCTGAATTGCTCCTCAGAGAAGCGCAGGAAACCAAAGCAGCACCCCCCCCACACAGACTTCACCAGACACACAACCGCCCCTCTGTCCTGCCTGTTTGCTGTTCTTGGCGTCTCTCCAGTTTACTCTCATCCCCCTGCCCGGGTGTTGCAGCTTTTCATTAGGTTTGATTTTATTGAAGCGAAGAAGCAGCGTGACTAAAGAGGCTTCAAAAGGCCTGGATATTCCCTCCAAGCGTCAGCTGTTTGGTGAGGAATGCATTTTTCTGATCTGACTCAACATGTTGTGTGTGTCGCCCCCCCCCTCTCCGATGTCTCGTAGGTAGCTGAACCCGAAGCAACCATCACCAATAGGCTGGACTTGCTGCGCTCTGCCGCAGGCCTGCAGGACGCCGAGGAGCTCTCTGGGGGTAATAACTCTGGTTGAGTACATAAAGCACCTCAGACGCCACATAAGACCATTTTCATTATAATACAGGACATCTGCAGGTCTTAAGATTCTTTAAAAGTGGTGTTTGTTGCTTTAAAATGTAAATGAAGTCCTAATTAATAATCCTAGTCATTAATTAATGACTCCTTAATCTCACTGAATAAGACACGATCGGTCTAATCACAGAGCAGGACTCAGATATGTGAGCCTGGTCAGCCCTGAATATGTGATCAAAGACTTTGATAATCACCCTCTTAATGCGGGTGTTACCATTTAGGTAATTCAAAACAACAACAAAAAACAGCACTCATCTGGAGCAGTTAGACAAGACAAGGCTTTTATCCATTCAGCACCCCATTATGCTCCTCTTAGATCTTTCTAACAGCCCATCAGAGTTTCTCTCTCTCCCTCTACTCTTTCTGCACTCAGACATTAATGTAACAGTGAGAGTCTGCCTTTGAGAAAGAAAGGATGTATTGTGTTCAGCACAGAGGACAGGCGGGGTTACCGACCAGGTAACAGGAGGAACTCAGAGAAATCATGAACTGAATGTGTGCTGTCTTCTCTTTTTTTTGCCCCATCTCTCACAGAGGCCCTGCACTTCCAGCAGAAACTGGACGAGACTACAAAGCTCCTGCGCGACCTGCAGGAAGCTCAGAGGGAGCGTCTGAGCGCCAAGCAGCCGCCGAACATGATCTGCCTGCTGGCCCCGACTGCCAAGGAGCTTGAGCTGGGTAAGAGCCCCGGAGTGCCCCTTTGTACTGCCACCAGCTTGTAGACATGTGTCAACAGCCCATTTACCTCTTTACGGAACATCCTGCAGAGATGAGGGTTCAAACTTTAGACATTTATCTGATTCCAACTACCAACCACCATCCCCAGAGATGTTTCCTTAAAGAGGAAACTTGAATGAGCAGTGTTGTCGTTTGGATTTACCCTCAGTATATCTGACTTCCCTTTGATTGTAAATGTTCATGGGGGTAATATGAAGCTACAGCTGGTGCCTGGTTAGCTTAGCTTTGCATTGAGACTGGAGACATGGGGAAACAGAATTCCTCTTGTTACGATGAGGTCTTCATGCAATCAGCAGAGCCTTCAGAAAGTCACTGCACATGGCTCAGGTTAAACCGTAACTTGTCATTCGTCAGCGGACTACACACAACTTCATACCTAGTAGTTCTTCTTATCTAGCTTTAGCAAGATAGTAACTCTGTATCCATCCATACATCTACCATTATCTATTCTGCTTATCCTATTTGGGGTTGGAAAGCTTGAGCCAATCCCAGCTCTCATTGGGTGACAGGCAGGGTACACTCTGGACTGAGGCCTATACTACAAAGCGAGTTCAACATTCCCTGAGTGTCTTCTGGTTATCCTTCCTAACTAACCCTGACATAAGAGATCATGCAGTGGTCCCAGGAAGCACCTTTATCGACCTGATAAATCAACCCAGAGTTACTGTGAGCGCTTTCACATGAAGTCAATGAAATCGCTGAGAATGGGTACATAAATTTAGACTTCTACTCTCCTGTCATTAATGCCCTGAAGATCTGACAACAATATCATCTGTTGATTCCCTGAAACTAATGATTTGCTGTGATTTATTCTTGTGGCGTGTATGACAGTTATGAACTTAAAATTTCATCTGCAGTCCTGACAGAGCGGTATGAGGCTAATGAATATGAAAATATATACACTACCAGTCAAAAGTTTGGACACCTTCTCATTCAGTTTTTTTTTATTTTAATTATTTTCAACATTGTAGATTAATACTGAAGACATCAAAACTATGAAATAATCTGGTTTTGACGTAATATGGATTACAACAGTAGTCAAATAGGACTGTCCACTATGTACTAACCCTACCTCTGAACAATACAACTGATGGTCTCAAACACACTCAGAAGGCAAGTCATTCTACAAATGAACTCTTGACAAGGCTCATGTTAATTAGAAACCATTCCAGGAGACCACTTCATGAAGCAGACTGAGAGAATACCAAGAGTGTGCAAAGCTGTCATGAAGGAAAAGGGGGCTACTTTACAGAATCTAAAATGTAAAACATATTCTGGTTTGTTTAACACTTTTTTGTTAATAAAATAATTCCATATATGTTCTTTCATAGTTTTGATGCCTTCAGTATTAATCTACAGTGTTTAAAATAATTAAAATAAATACAAACCCTTGAATGAGAAGTTGTTTCCAAACTTTTGACTGGTAGTGTACATAGCAGACTTTTTGACAAACTGATCTTATTTTGAGCATAACTTGCTACAGAGCAGTGTATGCCAGTATATGCTACAGCTACGCAAATAAGAGTCACCAATTAACCTTACGAGCGTGTTTCTGGACTGTGGGAGGACGTCAGAGTACCCAGAGAAAAAAAACATATTTGCATTGGAGGAACGGGCACTGTCCACACAGAGTAGCTACTGTCTGGATGGGGATGTAATCAGGAATCAGTTAACTGTAATGCAACACCCATCACGCAGCCAGAAATTCAGTATATTTTCTAAAATTTCAAAGTGTTACTTGAACACAAAACTTCCTGTGCCAATTAGTTTTGGCGGAAAATTGAATCATTGGCAAAAATCTGCAGAGGAAGACTTCAAGGACAACTGAGTAATGGCACATCTTGTTGGCCACAGATGTCTCTTCTTACTGTGCGAGAAACACAAACTTTTCCATGATTTTGTCTCATTACTTTTTTCACTCTGTTCGTGTCTGCAGCTGAGAAAGTGACCGGGAACCTGGCTGAGCTCACAGGTCGGGTGGCTCCGTGTGACGTCAGCAGCGTCCACGGCATCAGGAGAGCAATGGGCGTCGCTTTACCTCCAGAACCACCTGAGCCACTCATTGACCTCACTACAGGTAAAACCCTTACTGGACAAAATGAAAACTAATGAGTACAGGCATTAACATCACCGTTTTCTTGCTAACCTTTTTTTTCTGTTGATGATTTTCTTGTGTAGTGACTTTACAAATACAGAATTTCAGCAAGGACTAAGCACATCTGATGTTTCTCTTTAAATGTTCTCAGTGCAGGAGATGGCTGAGCCTATGGAGACCTTGTCCAGCTGTCAGGATAAAGCTCCAGTCATCGCTGTATAATTAAATTCAACCACAGTCAGTTAAATAACTTGATATTTGTAGAAAAGGTGCTTTTTGTGTGACATTTGTATGCATTTCAGTCAATAAACTTCTTTTTATATACACTTTGACTCTTGTAATAATGTGCATAAAACTTCAGACTTAAGAAAACATTTATTACATTCTGTATCTGTACAATATGAAATGCCGCTCTTATTCACATCAAGGCCAATACATTATTATTATTATTATCAATATGTAACAACTATCAAAAAATGTGATGGTCTCAAAGATATAAGGCCACGAGACAAGTCAAGTTTTCAGAGACATAGAGCATTCTGGATCAGTTTAGGAGGTGATTGGAGCTGGAGCCAGAGAAAAATTCACAGCAGGCAGGGTGTTAAATCACACAGACAAAGACACAGAGAAGAGAGGGTCACAGGTTTCCCTCCTTGCAGCATATACGAAGACAAGCAGCAGCACTTAGAGAGCTGACTTACAGCACATGGATTTTATGATATTTGTCCATTTCTTCCTGAAAAGCAGCAAATATCTTGTCAAAGGTGTATTATGGACCTCAATTTACTGAGCAACCAACTCAGGTCCATTAAGAATTTAACATTTTTCACTTGGGCAGACAGTGTAGGTACTTTTTGTCATGTGAATATCTCCCAAAGAAAGCATGAAGGTTCTTCAACGTTATCTCCCGTACATCCTACGACCTCAACTCCAAAACAAGACACTGTGTGAAACGCTCATGAAAAGAGTATTTGATGGTTAGCAGATCATTAAACACTGTATTTAACTCAAAATGGTGCAAAGACAACATTTCCAATTTTGATCACAGGACAGTTTTCCACTTTGTCTGAGTCCATCCTAAATGGGGTCAGGACCAGAGAAGTCACATTCCTGGATCATGTTGCATAAAATCCTGGATCTAGAGTTTTAATCTGCATTTTGCAGATGCAGCGACAAACTGTGTTCACAGACTGTTTTTTTAAGATGTGATTTTGAGCCAATGCAGTGATTTCCAGTACAGAGTCATGTCTGTTTTTATTGCAGTGCTGCCTGAGGGCCCAAAAATCACTCGTCTAATATGATGAAAGAATTTTATCTGACAATAAATTTGATCAGTTTGTTGTTCTTGTCGTGTCTTGCTGGAATCAAATTTAAAATGAGTGTGTATTTTTCATTAAACAATCATATGTTTTAATTTTTAACATATGATCTGTTGTCTTTTCATTATTTACAGTTAAATGTAGGGTCTGATGATTTGCAAACTATAAAAACTATTGTTAAACATTTTACACAGCGCCCCAACTTTTTGGGAATTTTGGTTGTACTACTGATAATGCTCATTACACAGTAACAGAGCAGTGTGTCCACCTCTTCTCTAACAGGAAAACCAGACACAATTTTCAATTATGATCCAAACAGAATCCTTTGTTTTGTTTTTAAAGGACCAAAGGGTTCTTCATAAATCACACAACTCTTATTTGGCATTAGTACATTACACATTTTTACTACTAAACATCTAAGTTAGAGACAAAAAGTACAAAAGTGACTGAGCACTGGACGTAAACGTGTTTGTGAATAAAAAAGTTGATTGTAAGTTGTGAGCATTTCTCCTCCATCCTGATCCACCTGACCCGGTCCAGAGTTGAAAGTGGTCTTTTATCGTGACATCACAGGAATGCAGCTGGTTCACAGTCAGTTCTGTCTCAACACTTGTGCTGTCCAGGCGTGTTTCAGCTCCCGGCCTGTTCACACGAGTCTGTCTCCAGTTCTGTTTGCTGCAGCAGCCCATCCTCAGCTCAGCCCCATACTCTGCTGCTTGCTCATGTCCGTACACACAAAGAAAGTTTTCAGCTCCCCTTTGCCCTTCACATTTATTAATCCTCGGCACTCACAGGAGTAGCCCAGTCTGTTCAGCACGACGGATGTTTCCTCTGTGAGCTGGAAGTGAAAGAAGACCATGTTACTGCAGCGGATGACACAAACTGAAGACCATTCTGAACAGAAAACTGATCTAGTAACTTTTTTTTTAAAGTTTCCTGGCACTCTTGAATGTGTAAAAAAAACAAAAATGCAAGTAATCAACTTTAGACACATAAAAAATAAAGTGAAAAGCAAAACAAAAATAAAAAAATCATAATGTTTGGTTCTGCATCTTTGAAAGGAGTGGGGAAAAAGTTTAACTTATTTACTCCTGCTGATTCTTCACAAATTAATAAGTTCATTATTTAGCTTCCTCATTGACACAAACCTACAATCGTTGGTGTTTTAAATGTGCTAAATAAATAAAGTTGATTTGATCTGACTTGAGCAGTGTGTGTGTGTGTGTGTGTGTGTGTGTGTGTGTGTGTGTGTGTGTGTGTGTGTGTGTGTGTGTGTGTGTGTGTGTGTGTGTGTGTGTGTGTGTGTGTTAGACTTTTAGATCAGATGAAGTGATTCTGTTTGTGTCCATACCTGGATCTTGCCCAGCTCCCCAGTGCTCTCCATCCTGCTGGCCACGTTAACCGTGTTGCCCCAGATGTCATACTGAGGTTTCCTTGCTCCGATCACTCCGGCTATCACTGGGCCGTGATTAATGCCTGAAGGAGAAAAAACATGAAGTTTGACTGTACTTCATAGTGTGTCATTTTAATGTGCTGAAAATACAGAGTAAGTGAGAAAGCAGAGAGAAGAAAGTCATTTGACTGAAGAAGGAGAAGAAAAACAGGCTCAGTTGGTAATTGGTGACAGAATGGAAACTTAATGAAGAGGATTTTCTTTATAAATGTAATTCTGTCGATTTTTTTTTTCTTTTTTTTTCCCAGGGCCATATTCCAACTGGCAGAAAAAAAGCCTTCACAAAGCTATAGCCTGTTTGCACAGATCTAAGTTGATTGCAAATGCTTAATCAGATTCTTCCCTGAGGACACCGAGAGTAAAGAAAGAACAAATTTACCGCCTCCAAAAAAAGTTTAGACTCCAATACTTGGAGATTTATCTGCTTCAGAGCTAACTTCATATAAAAAGAATGTGTGAATAAAATGAGACAAATCAACCTGAATCATATCAATATATTCACAGCTTAATAGCTTTACCTGGTCCTCCTATATGAGCAGTAACTTGTACTTGCTAATGATAGATCATTAAAGTAAACCGTACATTTTGCAATTCACCTTGTACCACTAGGTTTCTACATGACTTTATGACACATTTCTTTATATATGAAATATGAGAACTTCAATCTATGTCCCTGTGACATGGACTAGTACCAGTACATCTCTTGTCTTGTACAGTACACGACTAACTCCAACATCAACATAGCATCATCTTTGCACATGCTTGTCCTTGCCGGTGTAACTTGCTAAATGCTAAAGTGCTCTGCTCATGGTGGATTAAGATGAGATCAGACTGAGTCATGTCTGTAAGATGGGACTGGATCTTATCCTGTCTTGATGTTGGGTCTTTGTAAATAATACGACGTACAGTAAGGTCTAGATTTGCTCTGTTTGTAAAGCATCTTGAGATAACATTTGTTGTGATTTGGCGCTATATAAATAAAGATTGATTGATCGCCATGAAACCTTGTTACTTGAGAATGAAGGGAACATATTAAAAGAGGTGAAATCACTACTAGTCTGATCATGCTGAGAGCTGCAGCTACTTAGGTCACTAATGCATGACACACTGACTTTACTGACATCATATACTACCAGTCAAAAGTTTGGACACACCTTCTCATTCATTGTTTTTTTTATATTTTAATTATGTTCAACATTGTAAATTAATACTGAAGACATCAAAACTATGAAATAATCTGGTTTTGCCATATTATGGATTACAACAGTAGTCAAATAGGACTATCCATTGTGTACTAACCCTACCTCTGAACAACACAACCGATGGTCTTAAACACATTAAGAAGGTAAGCCATTCTACAAATGAACTCTTGACAAGGCTCATGTTAATTAGAAACCATTCCAGGAGACCACTTCATGAGCAGACCGAGAGAATACCAAGAGTGTCACGAGGAAAAGAAAAAGGGGGCTACTTTACAGAATCTAAAATATAAAACATATTCTGTTTTATTTAACACTTTTGTTAATTACAAGTGTTCTTTCGTAGTTTTGATGCCTTCAGTATTAATCTACAGTTTACCAAATAATTAACATAAATAAAAAAACACTCTAAACTTTTGACTGGTATTGTATATGAATCACATTGCACACTACAAATGGGATCAAAAATTAATTTAATGTCTGAATTTTTTCAATTGCTGCATATTTCAAAAGGTTGAATGGAGAGCCTCTCATGCACCATTTAAGAATTTTAACCTGCATCCCTTCACTCCACTCTTTGTCTTAATTTGTGCACAAGTTTAAATTAGACCAAAAAGCCATGCTCCATGAACATGTTTTTTTTTCTCCAGCTGATTGAGGGAACCCAGAGGGTCCAAAGACTTAGAGGGCTACATCTATTTCTTACAAATTTTTACTCATAAGACTTGATCTATTAGCATAAGGAGGAAGCAGGATAAGACCCATGCCCCCCTGGTGCCCAGCAGAACATAATATGCACACACATGACATCAAGACATTATCATATCTGATATTTAATACGAGATAACAAAAGACTGATACAAAGAAAAAAACTGTGAGAAGCAGAAACTATGTTTACACACTGTCAGAGTCCAGAATAGAGCAGAGTAGGAGAGAAACCGCTCTTTATGCAGCTCAGGGCAAGAGGGTGAGTGCACATTTCAAACACCACAAATAACTAAAACCAACAGTCACCAAGAAAACACTCAACAGTGTGTGAGTCAGAAAAACAAAAAACATCCTGCGGAGAGAAACAAGACGAGGAAGGGCAGGAGGGTTATTAGATCATTAGATTCTGATAGTTAGAGCAGCGTAAGATATGAACACGCAGCGCTGTAATTGAATCTGGAAGTTTTGTCTTTAATGGGGTTGAAATGTTGTGATACTCTGCTTCAGTTCACATTCAGAACAAATACAACTGCAGAGTATTTTTCTTACAAACAGTGCCACATCCACTATCCAAACAATCCTGACAATACGCCCACCGAGCACACACAGCCCCCATCATATACAATGTTTGACCTAACCTGCTGTTGTGCTACGGTTACACAATGTTCTCACATTCACTTCTGTCCTGTAATTGTCACCTGAGGCCACAGTGGCAGGGACGTTTTTGGATAATAGGTGGACAGCAGCTCAGCCTCAGACTATTTAGAAGGTGCAGTTCTACCTTAAATTAAAAAAAAAAAAAGTAAACTACGAGGTCATTTAAAATAGCTCAACACCAGCAGAGTTTAAAGTAACTCCCTGCAGAGACAACAAAAGAAAAGGACTCCTGTTTGATAAAATGAACTCAGAAGTGGAGCATTGGCACATGTAGTCCCTGACTCCCTCGCCACAGTTCCTGTCTCTGTCAAAGCTGTCCTGTCTAATAAAGACAAAACACCTTAAAAAAAAAGGATAAAACACATCACTCTAAAAGCTCTGGGGCTTTGTTTTAAAGTCATACATATGAAGTAAAACGGCTTTTAAAAAGAAGAAACAATACACAAATGTCAGTCATGTCCTGCACACTGTTACCAAGGAAACCCATTGTGTCAGCTGGAAAAAGTTCAGCACAGTATTCATCAATGAAAGGTTCCTGCTGAAGCTGCCAAGCAGCTGAGCACACTCACCCACACGCAGCCTGAAGCTGTTGAAGGAATGTCTGTTGATGCCGTCCAACTTGCCAATCAGAGCGATGGCAAACTCAACCATGATCCCGATCTGTGCCTGCTGCCGCTCTTTGTCCTGAGGAGAACATTTGATTCAACAAAATGATGATGACAGATTCATGCTTATAAAAGTCTGTTTATGCTTTGCCAACAACAAAAAAAAATGAACAGGCATTCTGACCCAGGCCTGACCCCGGGGTCTGACGCAGCAACTACTTCACCTGATTGTTCTCCTGACCAGGCGTCCCACTGAGCCCTGCTGCAGCCATGTATGTGCTGCCAATTGTCTTGATCTTCTCCACACCGCTGAATTTAGGCTTGGACAGCAACTGTTGAGTCAGACAGAAACTAAAACAGCGTCAGATGTGAGGGAATCCATCGCTCTTCTTTCATTATGTTTCTCATTTACTCCTGATGGAATGCACACTTTAAGGACTCATCTCTACGTCTTAACCATGAGTGATATCAAAACCATGCTGTGCCTCAAAAGACACGTCCATCATGTATCAGAATGATGTACTTGACAAAGACTTGAAGGATGAGAAACAAAGAGAGGTGTTTTTTTTTCCTCCTTTGTCTTCCTGACCTCGTCAAAGTCAGCAATGATCTCGTTTAGGAGCCTCAGGCATTCCAGTCCGTCCTTGTTGATATCACACTCGGTGTAAAACTCTTTGAAATCTGGCACTGAGGCGAACATCACACAGACACAGTCATAGGACTTGTAGTACAGGTCCTATCAGGAGAGAGAAAACAATGGAAAAACACAAAAAACATTTAATAGTGCGAATCAGGAGGAGGCTGGGTTTGTGAGGTTATTGTTTTTGTAACATCAGAGCAGCTCACGGTCTAAGGCCTGTGTTCTTTACATGATGATACTCAAGAAAACACATCGGGAACACTAAGCAAAGAAACATTTAATCATTTATTGATAAAGTACCGGCCATTCATCTTTTAGAAACTTATCTTTTCTCACCTCATTCTTTTTATT
The DNA here is from genome assembly GCF_009762535.1 of Notolabrus celidotus. NCBI lineage: Eukaryota > Metazoa > Chordata > Actinopteri > Labriformes > Labridae > Notolabrus > Notolabrus celidotus. Next base: position 15,454,285 of record NC_048274.1, on the reverse strand, counting down.
CTCCCCAACGAACAGAGCTGCCACGTGGGCTGGCAGCACATTCTCCAGCAGCAGGCGGTTCAGGTTCTCCCTGGTCTCGATCTCGTCCTGTTCTGTGCGGTTCTTATACTTCAACAGGAAGTCCTGACGAAAGCAGGACTCGTTCTAGTGGATTGAAAAAAAGAAGTCAGATTAGAGCAGACAGAGAGATTCTTTTCTTGCCTCCTTTCTCCGCCCCTTGTCCTCTAAAGCAGGGGTTCCCAAACTTTTCAGCCCGTGACCCCCAAAATATTGGTGCCAAAGACTCACGACCCCCACTGTCCCTCAAAGTGATTTAATGTGGTTTCATTTAGCTGGCCTGCAGAAAATTAGCCTACCCATATGAGCATGTGGATATGTTTATGTGCTGTTATGAATTAACCTACTGCTTCTGATGCTTTTGATAATTAACTGTTCACTAATCCTTATCTTGGGAGTCATCTGGCCAAAGAAAGGCAGAAAACTCATTACATTTTCTATTTTCAAGGTTTTATTTCAAGTTTAGCTACTATTGTTGTCGATATTTGTTACTAGAATTGGTAAAATTATTATTTTAGATTAGACTTTTGTCATTCAACTTTTTAAATGGATTTTTTCAGTATTTCTTTGTTCAACACAAGTTAACAGATTAATACAAAACCAACAAAGAGAAGAAAAAATTAATAAATAAAAAAAAATAATAATAATAATAATAAAAAAGAAAACAGTACAAAAAAAGGAAGACAAACATAAGACAACAAGAATGATAAACAAATTAAACAATAATAATAATAATAAATATTTTTAGATATTAAAAAAAACATTCTGGAAGACAATTTACAACACCCCATTTGTGTCTCGCGACCCCCCAGGGGTCCCGACCCACACTTTGGGAACCCCTGCTCTAAAGTGAGAAGCAAGAGAAGGGACTTGCTTGTTTAAAATCAATATTTCAACATCACCTGCATCACCTGTTTGTTGTGTTGCTATAGTTAATGTCATATGTTATTATCTCTGTCAATCAGAGAACTTTACAGTGATCATGACAACTTATATTCATTTTCATTCTTAGATCTTTATGATATGAGGGGGAATAATGGAAAAAACTGAGGTGGTATTGTAGTTACCTGTTGTGAGATAATGAGCATCGTGACGAGGAACAGGGTGATATATATGCAGCTCATCACCTGAGGGTGTTTCACCAGCCCTAAACATCTCAGCACAGAGTCATCACTGCTGCAGAACAAAAATAAACACTCATGTCCACTTAGATGTTTCATACATAAGATTTCAGTATTTCAGAACACTGTAGTCAATGCCACTAAATGAGACTTTGACCACCAGCACTGGTTGCTCACTCAGTTTTAAGGTGGTTTTCACGAACCTGCTGTGTCTAACTACTTAAAGGTCAGTCTCACCTGCTGCAGTTCCAGCAGCCACTGATCTGAGAACAGAGGTCGACTTTGAAGGCATCGAACAGTTGCCCCCTGATACTGAGGATGATGCTGTAGTACGTTGCAGAGGCCACACTGAGGAAGAGCACTTTGAGCTCAAAGCTCACCCGTAGGAAGACTCCACATGCAATGAGCGACAGGATACAGCAGTACACCGAGTACTGGAGGGGAGAGACAAGGCATGAGGTTAGACTAGGGTTGACAAACAGCACCAAACAAACCATCTATTTGAACTACATCTGAAGTACATTTCAGAACTTGTTTATTTACAACTGTAACCTCTAAATATTAGGGCTGTTAAAGTTAACATTATAATAACTTGTTAATGCTCATTTTTTAATGCATGATTGACACATGTCCATTCTGTGATTATGACCCTCGACCTGCCTCCTGGGAAATCAGGAGGCTGTGCCGCAGTAACGTTGAAGATGGCAAGCAGAAACAAACTTCCTTGAGCAGTAATTGGTAAACAGATCTTTAAAAAGGCAGGTTCAGCTCCACAGCCCTGCCAGATGGTTCTGTCGACAGGACCAAAGTTATTTGCATTTACTGACGATGTGAATTGAGTTACCACAGGAGTATGTGGAATCTTAAAAAACACTTGAAGCCAAACACACAGCTGATGCGGAGAGCCCACTTCCTCTCCAAAATTGTCCAGGTGTCTCTATTGCAGACTATCCAGCATGGCCTTTATTTTCCCTCATGTAAGGTGAGACACATTTACATGTGAGGTTATTTGCTTATAGCATGAGGGCTTTCATCATCACTGAGTGATGAGATATGTAACTGATTAATGCACTTGTTGTAAAATGTATCTGTACAACATGAGATGTTTGAGCTGCTTAAAAAAACGGGATGTTTAGTTAACCTTTGTAAGTGTAATATAGGACACTAAATTGTGTTAGTTTTACTAATAATGTTAAATTCAAGTCAATACTACCTTCATATCATGACGCACTGATTACTTTAACTCCTTGTACTTTTGCATCACTCAGTCCTCATTATCTCGTCTTCAAATAGCCCAAAATGCAGCAGCTAGGATTCTGACATGGTCAAAAAAGACAGACAACAGAACCCCAATTCTTGCCTCCCTCCACTGACTTCTTACAGAATTCATTTTAAAATCCTTCTGTTTGTTTATAAAGCACTCCATGGTTTGGCCCCCGCTTACATATCAGAACTCCTGTCTCAGTATCACTCGGTCAGAGCACTCAGATATTCCCACCAAAACTTCCTGTCTGTCCGAACATCAAGGACAAAGAGCTCTGGGGACAAGGCCTTCTCTATCTGTGCCCCAAAACTGTGGAATTCTCTTCCCCCCACCATCACTTTTATTCATTGGCTTTTAACTGCCCCTAACCACACTGGCTCAGATACTTCACTGAACTGTTAATTGTCTTTCTTGTCATTACTGTGAATTTCATTTTTAATTATATTGCTCTCTTGCCACTCTTCTTTCCCTCTCTCTTCTTCTGTTTGTGTTGTTTTTATTTCATTTTCTCTTTGTTTTCCTCATTGTCTGTTGTAAAGCACTTTGGATCAACCGTGTTGTGTGTAAAGTGTTAAATAAATAAAGTTCATTTGATTTGATTTGAATACGTCAATCTGTTGTTGCCTGTTGGGCTTGAGTTTGCAATGTAATGCTTTCAGCATATTTTTTGAGCATGCAGTACATTTGAGGTTTACTGAGAAATGTTCTGGATGGAATGCCGCAATAATAACAAACATACATTAGCATAAAGCAAACATATTCGTCCACTCCCATGTTGATAGGAGTAGTAAAAACAAAACAAAAATATGCCTTTTCGGTACATTTAGAAGAAATAGGAGGAACAGCTTCTTTCCTGAGGCCGTAAGACTGCTGAACTCTGGTGGTGCTCTGTAGTCTCGGCCGCTCTCAGCCATACAGACAATGACATGAACAGTACAATAAAACGGACTACCTCAAAACTTGCACATTGTACATTTGCACATTCAATTGCACTATGATCTAAATAACTCAATCAGTCCATGCACAATATTTATATTTGTATTTATATTTTTATATTTATTACTGCTGTCTTCCTTTAATTGTGTGTTCTTTGTGGCTTATACAGGACCTGAGAAAATAAATTTCATCCCATATCATGCGACAGCTTGTGTTGGTCCATCCATCCATCCATGGTATGACAATAAAAAACCTTGAATCCTTGAATGAATCCTTAAATAATAAAAAATGTGTGATTTATTTGCGATTAATCGGGAATTAACTTTGGACAATCATACAATGAATCGCAGGTAAAAAAATAATCATTTGAAAGCCCTAATGAATATGAATGTCAATATACAGATTCATTTAAATATACGATATTCTGAGATTTGTACGTTTACAAGTATTAAATACAGTAAAAAGATAAAGATAATTCATGTGTTTTATGATGTCAATGCTCTTTTAGCCATGTACACAGACTCAATTTTATCCACAAGTGAAATCATGCAGTGTGGCTAAAAGCCTGAAAAGAAAACGATGAAGAGCATTTTCAGAAACATTTTTTAAAATCTAGCCAAGTTTGAGTCCAACTCTAGACAGAAAAAAAGTCAGTGCACTTAATGTCTTTTTAAACTATTTAACATGGGCAAAAGAACAGACCAGTCACAGCAACTTACGTACCCAGCAGTACGCTGAGGAAGACTTGGTGCTGAAGCTGGTCAGTAATAGATGATTTAATAGTTTAAAAGCACCTTCAGTATGCAGATTTATTTCCTGTTAAGTGTTGCTATGCACCTTTAAATATGTTTAATTCGAATGCGCTCCTTTTTTGCTCACTGAGTCCAACTCCAGAACAAATTTGAACCAAGTACTTCATGTAGATAAAAATCACCTTTTATGTCACCAAATATGCTAACAGCTGTGTTTTGCTGTGTATTCATTCATTAACTTTTAACTTGCACTTTTAGACAAATACAATAATCAACACTTGAGAAAGGTTAGAACTGAAACACAATGTCACTATTTGCTGTAAATTAGCTATCGCAGAACGATGGCTTAGTGTTTTTAAAAAATATAAACAGCTAACGATGAGGGTGATTATGCTGCTACACAATATTTATTTAGCAGGATCCACATATGATATGTGAAACACTTTAATGAGGTGTCTGCATCACCTTGATATGCACTGAATACATATCAAGGTGATGCAGAAATTCAGCCTCCTTCTATCGTGACATCTCTGGTACTCCAGTGAGACACACCAACATGTTTTTAATTGCTATCTAATCCAGTATTATATTACAAAAATGTCATTCCATTATAGATTAGAGTTAATAAATCAATCACTCACAGGCAGGCAGAAGAGGCCGTCCTCTAATCCCTGCACAACACGCGACTCATTTGTGGGACACAGGTTGGCATGATCACTGGAACATTCTGTCACATGAGTCTGGACGAAGCACTGCGGGGGGATCAAACAGATCTCACTGACAGGCCACCACAGGACAGCATGCTATGAAGTCTGGCATGGCAGCTATGAAGTGTAGCACAGCCAGAAATAGCACAGAGTCTATCATGAGCCTGTCTTATCACTTAACATGTGAACGTCGTCATACCAGGTTGAACACTGCCAACACAATGATGACCGTTGTAGTAATGGTGGCCAGGGGGAGGCGCACACATGGCTGCTTTACTACTGCCTCTGACACAGCTGGTAGCCACTGACACCTTGACAGCTTCTCTGGAAACAGGCGCTGTAGATGATAAAGATACATAAGGAGAAGGACAAGGAAAAGTGGGATCAAACAGGTAAGAGGAGTGAGCATGTGGCTTTTCACAGTCTACAGACATCACATGGGAGAGACTCAATGCTGCCTATTTTGAGTGAAGGAATCTGTCTGAAAGGAGGACACGCTGCATGTCAAGGACACAATGCCAGGAGTCACCTTTAAGTTGAAGGCTAGCTATAGAAAGCCACAGCACGTTAAATGCAAAGGATTGCATGATGTCTTTTTTGTAACGCAGACCAATTCTGACACAGTGAAACATGTATGCATTCTGCACACATCCTTCGCACCTGCCTCCCTTTTTGCTCTATTCACTTTTTTACAGCTAGCTGTTTTTTACAGCTAGCTGTTAGTGACATCTCACTACTGGAAAACAAGGGTAGTGTCAGATCAACGTGTTAATGTCTCATGGGACTTTTCCAAAAGCACAGCATCATGGAAAGAATACAAGATGATTCTGTAACATTTACAACTCTGCAAGAAATAACATTTCAGTCAGGAACACTCATCATAAATCTAAACATTTATTGCCAAATGGAAGTACAGCTACTTGGCGTTATAGGCTCTGCTTTAGCGCTCCCCGGGTTAGCCAAACAGCCTGCTTTGGCTTTCTGGGGAGTGCATTGCAAATCCCCTGAAACAGTAAAACACATTTAGATGAGACAGGAGGAGGCTGAGTTGTAGGAGGCAAAGTTTAACCAACAGCAGCAGAGTGCAGGCAGCTAAGGTGTTGCAGGGATTAGCGAGAGGGAAGACGTGTTTAACCCTCCTGTTATGTTGCGGGATGACTTCATAAAAAAAAAATTCGAAATGTAAAATAAAATAAACAAAAATCTATGTCATGTAAATCTATTGTATTTATATTAAGGGCTTTCCAATGTACATTAAAAAGAGTTTTAACATTAATTTAATAAAAAACGAGTGAGTTATCCTCATTGAACCCTGATCTGTGAGAATTAAAGAACACCATTGCACTAAATATTGATTTAAATGGTTAGTAATGGAGTTAATAATGAGATTTAAAAAATGTTTATTGGGATTTTTTGGGGTACGGACACTTTTGGTTCATTAAATATTCCCCGGGTCAAGTTGACCCAGGACCATTATTGCTGTTCCAGAGAAACGAACATAACAGGAGGGTTAAATAGACCGCCTTATCGTTAGATTGAGCTGTGATTGGTTGTGTGGATTGGAAACAATGATTCATACTGCAGCCTGACAGCTCATAGCAGCTGAGGCAATGACTTCTGTGTCCTGCATGAACTAATACAAAGCTTCATTTGAAACCATTTGAGTATAATGCATCGACTAGAATGCATTTTTTTCAGTAACAAGTGAATCCCTGGAACTCTAAGGTGCCACAACTCTCCGACCTGCTTAATATAATAAAACTAAGGCTGAACTTTTTGTTTGTTGACATTACATCCCAGGTTGTTGTAAAATGGTCCTGACAGAGTTCTGACCCTCACATAACAGGGATATTAATATCCGAAAAGAATTCCGTATTTCTTTTTTCTGGTCTCATGCACATGGAAATTTAACTCATGAATACCACTTACAAGCAAAAAGCCCATATGAGTCATGCACATGTAATTCAGTTCAGGGCCAGGCCCGAATTATACAACGTGGAAATTTTACGCTGATCTACATTTAGTGTGGGTTGCTGTAAGAGCTTTGACAGGTTTACTTTGCCTGTGAGGCCTCTTTTTCCACTTTCCACAAATCGAAATGTTAACTAGGACAAACTGCCTGAAAAGAGCTTAAAGCTTGCACTTCAGTCACTTGAATATCAGAGTGTCAAAGTTAACACAGGACTCCACACTCACACACACTGACCTGTAAGTGTCTGGCAAAACAGATAGCCATGGTTAGCAGCAGCACACAAACCAGGCCTCCAAATAATATCCCCAACGTCTGTCGACTGAGGGAGGTAAAAAAAAAAAAACAGGCCGTCAAAATGACAATGTTTTGATTTATTTTTGATATCAAATAAAAGATGAAAATGAGTTCATACTCACTCCTTTGTGACAAACATCTGAACCACAAAGATACAGAGGAAGATGAATGTGGCACAGCCTACATAGTGCTTGAACATCGGCAGATCCAGAGCTCGGTACTAAGAGGACGAAACGTATGAGCCTCAATTTCAGCACCAGAGTGGACGAGTAGAAAACGTACAACAATGTGGAATTATACATTTTCTTTAATTATATATTTGAATCTTTGTGTCCTACTGACCTGTTTTTCTAGATCCTTCTTTGGAAACCACAGAGCTAAGCTGATAGTCTCTTCAGACTTTGACCACTGCCTGAGAGAGAAGACGGGAGGAAAAGAATGAAAGTAAAGAAGAGAAGGAAGAATATGGGAGAGGAGAAGGGAGGAGAAAAAGAGAGAGAAAGAGAGATACATATTTACATTTCTAGTATATTGTGACTGTTTTTAAGTGAAGTCAGTTCAGGATCACAAAGGGGAAATACAGCTGCTGCACAGCTGCCTTTGAATAAACATTTAACACAATCACTTGAAAAAGGAGTCTTGAAAACAAGTTCCACATTTACAGCAGCAATATCTTTCTCTTCTGATGATGTTCACTAATTACACCAATAAAGAAACAATATAATCTGAGGACTTGTGTGCTTACACGGTCTCTTGGTACCATATGATGTTTGTCTTAGCAGGCTTCTATTTCTGGTTAACAAATATTGTCATAAGCAACTAGAAAGTCTCTCTTTGAGAATGATTAAGGACTGATTTAAACTATATATTGTATGAGTTGTGATATGCATTACTCTGTGTATATAGATCACATGTGAAGGACAGTCTTGGCCCTTGTGGCATTAGACTTTCCTGTATGATTGTGAGTATCAATACCAACACCTGCTGACTTAAGAATATTAGAAACACTCATTTTTTAGAGTTCCCTTAAAGAAATTTGAACCACAAAAACTAACAGTACTACTAACAGACTAACCTCTATGAGGCTGTATTTAGTCAAAAGGGTGCCTTAAGCTGAATACCACCCTCCTCTGATGATCATAAATGTCTAAACAACATTTTATATTATTTGGTTTTATCGTTATAACAGAGATATTTCACTTTTGACAAAAGTGCTGGATGAAGCTTCAAAACAAAACTACTAAACTATCCCTAGAGCCATGTGCAGGGAACTTGGCAAAAAACTAAAATTTTACAGTGTCTTAGTATAAACCATTTTGTCACACTGCTATAACATCAAGCCTGTGTGCTCTGTTAATCAAAGGCTTAAATGTTTTATGATCAAAGTGCAATCTGCCTGAACATTTTAGAGCAAGTTGTTCTTTTTCTTGCTCTATGCACACACTGTTGTGCTCTTCACATCATATTTACACTTGAGTCAAAGTTCTCAGAACATTCTGTTTTACACCCATTTAAAGGATGTGATAAATCACATGTATACAATGTGATTAGACTTGTAAACTTAGACCTACTTGCTGCTTAGCTCGTCTATTGTTGTTGTCATCTCATTGTGCAGCTCCTCATCAAACTTACTCTTCTGGGATTTGTTTCTGCACCAAAAAACACAGAGACAATTAGAAAAAGGGAGACAACCACACATTTGAAAACATAAACAGACAGGAACAGATGCCTGAAAACCAGATCAGGTCATGCAGGTTGATTAGGGGTCCTGGGTTAGCTGTGCATACTGGCAACTTGGTTAATGCATTTCTGAGCATTAGTGAGGAAAAAGTTTAGGTTTGTGCCTGTGAGAGAGCTGCCTAGAAGGAGTGTGCCGGATGCAAGAAGTGTTAGATTGTGTCTGTGGGAGTCAGCAGTAGTGTCTCTGCCATGCTTCTGCTTGGAAACCCCCTACTCTATCAGGAAGGAAACACTCTCACAGATGCACAGACCCAGATACACACAAGCCCCAGTCAGTTAATAGGAGCACAACAGTCTGCTTACAAGGGTTACAAGGTTTCTGATTGCTTTTTCAGCTCACCTGTTGACTGCAGCAGTGAGAATTTGAGATAAAAGAACAGTATTGTGTCACTTCTTGGGTTAGTGTTGGGATAGCAAGGCTCTCCACTAAGGCAATAGTTCTCACCCTGTGCGAGACTCAGAGAGTAATTCAAAGGATTGGTATGGATTATTTGAAAAGTAATGTGTAAAAGTATTCATTTGAGCATCTACTATCAAATAAGATAGATGAGAATCATTTGAAGAATACAGATTAGTTGGAAAGTAATCCGTATTTTTAAAAACTGAAGGAAAATCAAAGTGCTGTTAATAGTTTGTAAAACTTCTTCACATGTGAAAACAGGTGCCTTAAAGCAAGCCCCACTGGTTATTTTTGTTTAGGAATCCAAAGGCCAAAGGTTGAGAACTACTGCAGTGAGGACCTTGCAGGCCATGAAGGCCCAACTCACTTATAGCTGCTGAATGGAGTGGTGGGCAAGGAGAACGGTTCTTCTAGAGACTCATCAATGCTGTCAGGGCCCAACAATAAGACACAAACTCATCATAACACAGCTATCAGGAGCCAAAAAACATTCAGGGAAAACATGTGTGGAAACCCATCAAAAACAACTTGATCCATTTTTGTGAAAATTCACTTCTGTTACTTAAAAGAAATTCTGCTCCTTAATGTCATCAGGCCTGTGTGGGCGCACCTCACTTTATATGCAGACCTGTTCACCAGCTGTAGCCTCTGCTACATTGGACTATGCATAAATGAATGAAATTAATTATTTCAGCAATAAAACAATCCTCTTATGAGGGCAATGTCCGCGCTTTTAGGCATTCACTTATCTCTCCTAATCACATTTCTACAGCCCACACTGTTGGTGTAGGTGAGTCCTGCTCAATAATCACCGCCTACTCTTTAAATATTACATACCCTTACCTTGCCAGACAGGAGAGTTTACTTTTCAGAGCTAAAACCATTATCAATTTGACTGGACATTATCTAAGGCTAAGGAAAAATGAAAAAAATGCTCCTTATTGACTCCCAATACTCTACAGGGGAGACATCAAATGCAGCACAGCTGTAGACCCTCAGTAACTGCATTTGTTCTGATATCATTGTTTTCAACACTGATTCACTGAAACCACTTAGTCACCAGTGCTATAATAAATATTCATATTATATTATTATAAATACTGATTTCTGCCGTTTTTCTGGCTTTGTTTAGCATTATACCTGCTGCATGCTCTGGCTGTTGTTGCTTGTAATCATAACATGATCATTTACTTTAAAGCAGCGGATAATTTGAGAGGCTGATAAATCATGTTATCGTACTGGCGTACTAACCAATATCTAAATATATACAATATGTTTTAGGAAAAATCTGAGGCTCTATCAGTGATACAATTGTGTTTGTGAACAATGGATTTGTAGGTCAAGACTAATTCCTGGAACAGTCCTCTTACTTTGGTGTCTTTAATTGCCTTCTTGTCTGAGGTTTAAGAACAACTTCCTCATTCACTTTGTAATACAGACTCACAGACACATCAAGGTACAAAAATAAATCCATAAAAGGTTAAGTACTAGCTAAATCAAACACAAGCAGTACACCTTTACAGCTTTCTCGTTATATTTATATAATCAAGGTGTTTCACTGGATTCTGGTTTGTGTACATAACTCCATATGTGAAGGGTTTCATTTTAATTATAGTGCACATGTAGGAGCTAAGCTAGGTACAAGAGTTGAGAATTAGAAATTTCAGTAAACTATCTGCGCAGTTTCATACTTTGTGAAATACACATTTTAATTCAAATCTTGAAAAAGCCATGATATCAGATACAGATATGTTGGACTCCAAAGTTTACCCATGAGAATATTTGAGGGAGAAGGCAGCCATGAAAAAAAACAAACATTATGGAGTCTTAGTGTGTAAAGCTGAACATTGGCTGAACACAGTTTGATGACTGCTACAAAACCAACATTTTAAAATATTGTATTACATTATTACAAATAAAAAACGACAGAACAAAGCCCTGTTTACATTTTCTGTGTAGATTGAAAAGTTTGATGAGGAAACTTGAGGGAAAACACTCTTCTCTGTTGCAGGACATCAAGATGCTACACAGGGTGTATACAGGCACACTCAAACCCCCTTTCAATAAGTGTAGTACACGTTGAAGTAGTAACCAGATGGGTACTGTGTATGGGCTTTCATTTCTTAGCTATAGCATCTCTAGGTTGATCTTACCTCTCAGTGGGCTTTGAGCCTGTAGTTGGTCGTAAAGGGATGTCCTGGAGAAGACGGGGACACAATTCACACTATAAGAACGCATGGTAATGAGTGCTGAAGACCAAACCAATCAGAGCTCAACATATCGAACTTTTCCAAGTGAAAATACTTCAGAACCCCATAACTTAAGTACCAGAATTCACTGCTTGTCTCCACTTGTCTTAGTTATACATCTTAAAAACTATGCTGTTTTTTATTAGATCATTTAAAATCAAAGTAGTTCAGTTTAACCTAAAGCATTAACACTTTGGTAAAAATAAAACCCTCAAATCAGAGGCATAGTGCAGTTGTGTTGGAACACAGTTGAAAGACAACTTTCATCAATAACAACCTGTAGTCATTCTTACTGCTATTTCTTAAATAATCAAACAGCTTGACCTGGCTTTGAATCTGTCCACTAAGCTTTATCGTGGTCTCCAGCAGATGAGTTACCTTCCATCGTGGTTTGCCATTGACGATGCTGTCTGGGGTGAAGCCCTCTCGGTTCTGAAGGTGTGCAAAAGGTTTGACTGCACCCCAGGATTCTAGGTAACGGGTCATACGAACAGACGCCCGCATCTTGAGACCATCATTCACCCGGGGTTTGGCTGTGCTGCGACTATTCAATGATGGGTCCTTGGACTGGAGAAACAAATACAGAATGAATATTTCATTAACAAAACAATTTGGACATTTAACTGAAGCTCTAATGCCACAGAAACAACAGTGAGTTAATTCCTAATCATGAAAGTCATTAGAGAACACTCAGGGTTAGAGTACCTCCACTAGTGTTTTACCGTACTCAAAATTTTGTCATGGGAGTTTTTGACCTTCTCTGCATCTAATTGAGATTTGAAAATATTTGGTGGAATGCCGTCTATTTTTGCAGAATCGCTCTTAATCAATGGACGTGCGGGTCATCTAATTTTGGCTGCATCTGTGTAATGTCTGGAGGAGTTTTATGAACCAAATCTCATGAAGAGTGGAGGGAATATGTCCACAGAGTGAAGAAAACATAAAGGTGAAAGTACAATCAACTTTTTTAAAGATTGAGAGATGTCTCCAACTAGTTCCAGCCAGTATGTTAACAAATTAATATTAGGATGAATAAAAATCCACCAATGTGATGGGAAAATCAAAAATTGCAAAACTACAGCATTGCTTTAAAATGTTACTACAGTAAAAAAGAGAAGAGTTACCCTGGGATCGATGACAAGGTAGGTCTGAACATTGAGCTCTTTTAAGTAGGGGTCCCTGTAGTGGCCGTTGCCTTCTTCCACTTCATAAGCATTGTTGAGATGTTTCAGTGTTGCTTCTGTGATGTGAACACGCCTAACAGTGAGGGAAAGAGCAGGTCAAGTAATGAACAACATGACATTAAGTTCTCTAAGCTAGTTCTCTGACTTCAGAATCTAAAACTGTAAAGTTACGTTTTTACATCAAAGAAACGTGGAAGACAACAAACTTTGAAATCTTTGAAATATGGAATACACAATGAAAAGATAACCTAAAAAGCGTATAACATGGAAAATAAATTCATTATAGGCTGAGTAGTTTTTAAATTTGGAGCCAATTGTTACATATTACATAATTTAAGGTACTGTAACTAGCTGATGGCTTGCAAGATATTTCAGATACTCATATAGACCAACTCTTACATAACAATGACTGTCATCCACCTTAAAGTACTGTACTGAGCAGTTTTAGTGTTTGACTCTCACAGTGGGGTTGAGTCAACGTGAAATGACATGGTGAAACACAAATGTATCCAAAAGTAGCGCCACTCACCCTGGAAGGCCTCCTGACTCCATGTGATTGGCCAGCGTTACATCATGTGACCACACGTCAAACTGCCATTTACGGAGGCCAATCACACCGCAGAGCACGTTACCGGAGTGCACACCTACTCTCATGTTGATGTCGACTCCTGTGGCCTCCCGTACCTGCCTGAAGGAGTTTTACAACAGAATTAATAACATTACATTAAATCTGAAGCTCATCGAGGTTGATGGTTGTGTCTTTTTATTCCTGTGTGTCAATAAACATGTAAAAATGTTAGCTATATGCCATTTTAAATCAAACCAATACAGTATAATGTAATGTGTTCTGTAACATATCATGTCATTTTCACTATATACAATTCTGGGCATCACTGTACAATGCTAAATACTACCACAACAAGAGACATGAATGAGTACAGCTTGACTTACAGTCCTGTTTATATGTACTCAATTAGAACATTTAAACCATGAAATTCTGGATTACTCAGCCGGCCTTTAACGCTCCCTTTAAGAGCTAAATCAAACAAAATACTGCATGTTTCAGTCAGGTCTGAGGGTGATGGCTTACTTGATGGCTTCACACATGTCCAAACCCATTTTGACACAGTTCTTGGCATGCTTAGGCAGAGAGACAGGAAGCCCTGACACGCAGTAGTAGCAGTCTCCAAGGATCTTGATTCTCATGCATTCATTTTCCTTAGAAAAATACAGAGGGAAGAAAGAATATAAATACATACAGTTTTGTCCCGAGCAGTTTGACAGGATATGATCATACAGAGGCCAAAATGTCTTAAACCACAGCCTTCAGTTGTTGAGGTTTAAGTGCCGTGGTTGTGGTCTTGATAAGAAGAGTGTTCAGATTTTTCCCAGCTAGTCTGAGGTTTAGACCTCCTTACTCTATTCTTTGCCTAATTACTGCAACAATTTCATGAACTGCTACCAGCACGTGAAATTCTCTCTGTTGTTTGTGAAAACAAACATTTCAAATAACAACTCACCTTGGCAATTTGGTCAAACTTCCCGAATAACTCATTGAGCATAATGACGAGCTCTTTGGGAGAACAGTCACTGGCCAGTCGCGTGAAACCCACAATGTCTGCATAGAGAATACTGAAAGAAAAAACAAGAGATGAACACAAACAAACAAAGTCACATTCACAAAAACAATGTCGGCTCTTACATGTGAATGTGACCTTTACAGAAATAACAGTGCTACTTGTATTGGAAGTTAAGCTGAAGCTGCACCCCTGAAAAGAGGTCTGAAATACCTTAAAGGGTAGGTATAGTAAAACTTATATTTCACAGGAACAGAATGGATTAGCAATGGTTAATCTGATAAGACCACCTTAATGTCCCCTAAAAAAGGGGGTTCAATAGACTTAAGTATAACATGTTATTGTCAAACCAGCCCACCAAAGAGGAAAAAATATCTGAGAAACAGTATGCAGGCTAATGATACAGTGCTAACAACATTCCTGAAGCGAGCTGAAAACATTTGATTTCAGCATATTGAAGGACTTTTAAACGTTCTTTGTCCACAAGAGAGGAATTGGCGTGTTGGAAACTTCATTTTGTCCCCCTGTCTCATTATTTCTTCTCCGTACCTTTTTCCTCTCGGGCAAAAAACTGAAGAACCAGGCGTTAAATGTTTTGGTTCTGACCAGGTAAGATCATTATTGAACATATATCAAAACTAGGCCTTGCATGGCTGAACTTTGACCTCTACAGCAGCCCTATTCAATTAGCGGCCCGCGGGCCACATGCTGCCTGAAAGCAACTGTAATGTAAAATCTAAAGAAGCAGTATTTCAGCATAGGTTTAATTTAAGTACTGCTCTTTTATTGTGTTTATGCCCTTTATGATGTGGCAATGCGTTGATAACATCCAGTGTGTTTGTTATTTTATCTATTTGATTTTCTTTTAAATAGTTAACTTTGCTCATTGTCTGCTAAAAATGTCCGGCCCAGCTTATGTCCTTAGTCTGAAAATCCTGCCCGACCAAATATTTAATTGAAAAGCCCTGTCCTACAGTTGGTCTCCTGTATCTCACAACACCCTCATACTCCTTGCTGACACCTCATGTTTAACTGCTTGTTTGCCACTTTTTCCTTCTAAAAAACGTTTCTGGTTTGATGCTTAAAAAAGTTAACACTTTGTGTCCTTTATGCCGTTGGCTCTTGGACATGCATCTGTCATTTGCTGGCAGACAAATGAGACAAAGAGGCATCTTCAGACAATACACAATCAATGGAGAGTGATAAATCTTTATCCCTTCAGTGTGGGCGGGACTTAATTGTTCTGAGTTTAAATACTAGGGGCCATGAGACATTGTGCCCTCCAAATTAGGGCCTGGTTTTGTCTGCCCATTACGACTCATTATGACAGTTATGGCCCCAGATTTGGGACAGAGGATTTGAACAGAGGTTGAGCTCAGAGGAGGAGTGGACACTGATGAACTAAACAGCAACGTGGATGACTGAGAGGAGACCTGTGCTGAGTCATAGCATTGCTATTGTTAAAGCTGCCAGTCAGGACCATAAAGGGACACTGATATCTTTCTCATCTGACCTCTGAAGGACCCCAACAACGCAAGCAAGAACAGCTGGAAGTTTGGCAAAGGCCCAACCCACACAGATCACCTGACCTCCTGCTCTGTCTTAGCATGGCTGACCACAGCGGGAACTGAAAGTCTTCATGTTGCTATGGAAGTCTCAGTGAACACAATGTTCATGTCAGAGAACAAAAAAATGGCATGCCAAATATTGTGAAACAGTGTAATGAATGCTGTGCATGCAAGTTACAGCACATAGGGATATATTTAATTTGACTTTATGTTGGATGTCAATGGGAACGCACTGACACTTATTTTCTGAAAATTTCCAATCCTAGCATATGTAGAGTTCACATCCTTTTAAACAAGATACATTTAAATATGTCAAATAAAACCACAACAAGTATCCACTGATGTGAGATGTGTGTGATACATGTACACACAGTGCTCTACATGAAGCAGACCACTTAACCCAGCTGGCTAAAAGTTGTATCTTGGCATTAATACAGCTGCTCATTTGCTGACCAGCAGGTGGACCCCAATATTCTACCTGCCTGGCTGAAGGCTGCCAGGTGCTTCATGAGACAGACAACAGAGTTAATGACTGGGCTGACTGGGTTAATTATAGGGATAGGTCAGGGAGGCAGCCTATCATTCAACACCTTCTCACCGTGGGCCCTTCTGAGCATGGCTGCTGCCTACGATGACCTCTTGATTAAAAAAAAGACAAACACTTTTTGTCTCAGTGTTCAAAAAGATGCTATCTTGGTAATCATCAGAGTGAAGTTAATATAAAGTCAATAGTTTTCTTTCTGTATAAATGTGGTAATTTCAATGTAATTTAAAGAGTGTTAGATTTTCATCTCCTTAAAACAGAGGCTCTAACACTGGCAAATAAAACTGCATTAAAAAACACTGAGAAGCCACAACAAACATTTTTTCTATTGTATCCCTTTTCATGTGAAGAGCTGAAAGCAGAGACTGAATCTTGACCCAAAAAAAATGCTGTTGAGCCATCCACCAAAGTTCAGTTTAAGCTGACCTCATATCTGTCAGCACTTGGTAAATTGACGAAACCAGCGCAAAAGACCGAGCTGTAACTGGGTCACTGCTCTGAGAACAAAGAGTCATAAAGTAATAATCTCCATTGTTTGGAGAGGCAATCGAGAAAATCTGCTTTAAGTGTACAATTTTGGTTTCTCTGCCTCATCCATGTTGATTTTCAGATAAAGGGATATGTTTTAAAGCTCTGCAATATCAAGTTATGATACTCTTCCTCAAAAAGATGGACTGATTCTCCTCCTCCTTTCAAGAATTACAACACAGGGTTGAAAATATATGTTTTGCATATTTTTTCAAGTCCAGGTTTTTCACAAGGTAACTCTTGATTTATTGTTTGAGAAAATATATTCCTTACTAATTTTATGGATCGATGTTTTGTGTTTAACCTTCATGTAACCAAGAGTTAAGTCTCACTGAGAATAAAAGTCTCCTTTTCAAAAGTGCCCAGGCCAAGACCAGAAGCAAAACACATAATAGTCTAAAACAAAAACCCAGACAAAACTACAAACTGAGAGATCCAGAAAACATGAGAAACATTGACGACGTCTGCAGACAGATGTTACTCCAACCAAATCTGTTTGAATAAGTTTCTGAAAATATCAGACAGGACAGTACTTCCATCAACAGATCCAAGTGTGTAGAAGGAAATCTAGATGTGACTGCTGATTAGTAAGACATGTTTTCTTGTAACAGCTCTCTAAAGTGGATGATTTGACACAAAAAATGAGGCTTCTGTGATGACATTGCTGTTTGAAATAATGCTACTTCAAGGAAGTCTATGACTCTTCATGTATTTGTAGAGGGTTTATGGTTGTACCTGACATTCTCGTGCCTCTTGACGTAAAGACTGTGAAAGTTGTTATCTTTGACCAGTCTCTGCTGCTCCTCCTTGTCTTTACAGTCCTGCAGACGCTCCATGATTGCAAGCTTCATCTTCATGGAGATGTATACCGGCAGCACAGACTGCAGCAGGTTCTCCTATAAAAACAAGCATTACCAGCATGATTATAATCACACAAATGTAACAATTTCCAGACCCCCCCCCCCATTAACATCTCGATCTTTAATATCTAGTTATGACTTTTTCTCTTACCAAGGCTCTACAAAAGCTCTTCTCATGCAATATTCAATCTGATATCTCAAGTCTTTACAGGGAGTTTAAGTTTCTCTGTATTTCCACTTTGTCAGTCTCTTCCTCTATATGACTTCTGTAGAAATACTTTAGTATTAGCAGCACTGTTTTGGCCATGTGAGTGCTGCAGTACTGTTTTCACACACTCAAGTTTTAAATAGGAATTGAGAGCTGGCGTACTGAAAGAACCCAACATGTTCAAAAGGTTTTGAAAGTGTGGTGATATCAATAATGTCAACATGTTGAACTCTTAGCCAGCAGTCGAAAATACTAAATAATGGGAGAATATTACCGACTTTGCCCGCATGGTAACACATCAAGTCAATAAGCATCTGACTGCCATAATAGCCAGTGGCCTGTTCAATGGTTTAATTCAAACTAAAATCTGAGACAACTTCTCTAGGAATAATAAATCTCTCTCTGTATTCACAGAGGGGTGTCAGGTAAGATCATCTCACTACGTTGGCTGAGTCAAGGTCTGTTACGAAGGCAGGTTTTTATGTAATACAGTCGATGCAATGAAGAATTCACAAGTGGATGAGGAAAAAAAGAGATGAATGCATGAGGGAACAAATAATGACAAGAAGAAAGGTGAGATGAGACTAAAGCAAAGTGTGTTGGTGTGAGGGTGGGCGCACGGATGTGTGTTAGTTAGAAAATAAAATAAAAGAGCTTTGATTACTGAAAAGGATCCTTTCTCTTTGCAGACAAGTGCCATTCTACACTCTCAGCTCTCTTTCTGTATGCTCAAAGACAGTGCTGTATGGAAATGATATATAAAGAGTGTCAGGGTAATTGCCGAGATGAAGACCAATGAGCAAAACTAAAGCGACAGCAAAGACAACACTCTCCCGGTTTCCTGCTTTATCCACTGTCCTGTCCTCTCCTATAATATATATGGAAACCCCCCCCCCCCCAAAAAACTACAAGAATAAGACTTTTTATTGCTTAAGTGTGTCAGAAGTAGACAGGATGTACCTGTGCATAAACAAATTAAAATAACTTAAAATATCACATGGATAAAGTATGATGTGTTGAACAAGAGACACAGCATGGTTGGGAGGTTTGTGTGCACAGATTATTGAAAAAGTGAAGAAATATTTGAAAACTTCTGTCAAGTATTTGTGTCCTTTAACTTTTCCCATCTCTGACTCCTTGCAGAGTAGATTCAAAATCATCTCTGGACAGAAGTTCACATTTTGTGCGAGTCTTTAAAAGTTAAAGTATTGTGAGTTATGAATACCGTATTTAATCTAGACCATAAAACCTGTTTTTGGTCATTCTTTTCATCTTGTTCTTCAATATATTGCTAAAGATTGGTCAGGTGGGATGAGGAATGAATATGTGTTATATTTCATTTCTAAGGGATTTAGTCCTTGGCTTCCATCAAAGGACATCACATTCTTTTTGAAGCAACATGTGCCCATTTGCTGTACAGTACAGTACTGTATGTTATTTTTCTGGTCAGACAATGATGGCTTCCTAATCACATATCTCAGAATTAATTCCTGAACACATTTCTGTTTTTATTTAAGAGCTGAAAATACCTCCCCTCCCCTTTGAATGATGCTACAACCCCCGTAATTAATGGTATGCAGGATGTTTTATATGGCCACAGACTTATGCCCTGTTTTGGTTGGACACACTTTGCGAAAGTTCAGAGTACCTTTAATCAGCCCACAGGATCTTGTGGTTTAACATCACATAATTTTCCATCAGGCTCTTGTCTGCATCAGCTGTCACAAGCCTTTTATTTCCCTGGAGTGTTTCTAGCTGCCCTCCAGGTTGGAGAGAAAATCTCAAGGACTTAAAATAATGAAATTGCAACCTAATTTAATTTAGAGTGTTATCCCAAAAAAAGTGAATATGTTTGGACTCAAAACACTCCAGCTTTTCACTTTTTTCATGTCTGTGTATGTTTGTGTATGTGTGCGTGCGTGCGTGCGTGCGTGCGTGCGTGCGTGCGTGCGTGCGTGCGTACATACGTACTTGTGTGTGTGTGTATGTGTATGTGTCTGTGTGTTTGAAAGAGAGAGAGCTTGTTCCATTGTGGTGCAACCTGAACTGCTCCCATTCACTCTGGCTGACCTCTCACAGGGTTCAAATGACCCTTTTATTTGACATAAAAACTTACCTCTCACTTAGTGGTCTGTGCAAAGATGATAGTGGACAGCATATCATTTAGTGCAGCTGGCAATGTTATTTTTTGTACTTTTGGTTAAATACTTTTATTTCTTATTAATATTGCATATTGTATGTGTGTAAATAAAACATTAACATCAGTTTTGAAGGAGAGAGTCAGCAACACTCCTTGACACCATGATAAAGCACAATTCAACGGGGACACACTGGGCTCCTCCTGCTGAAATGAATATGAGCACATAATGTGAGTTCTTCATTGCTTCCCTATTTTGAGAATCTCTGGCGCTTTCATGGTCATGTTTATAGGTTCCTGGCTGTTATCATTGGCAATCTTTGCGCTACAGGCTCCCTCTGCGCTACAGGCTCCCTCATTTCAATCCTAATTCAGACACAACAGCAAGTTTACATGTTAACGGCCATATCATTCCTTCGTCTGTGTCCTGCCAGGCAACGCAACAGCTTCCCTGTCAGCACATTTTATGACCTGTACTAGGCAACAGTCATAACAGATGACAAAAGGGGAACATTAGTTTTAAAAATGTCTCCTAAGTCAAAGTAAGTGAGCACAGATGCATTTAATTTAAAAGGCATCACAGAAAAATCTAATTTGAAAAGGATTTGTTAGTCGCAATGAAAACATCCAAGGGAGAGTCAACACAAGGCCAGCCAAAGGCAAAGCTTAAAAATGAAATAAAATTATTAAGAGCATGGCAACAGTTAGCTAAGAGCTACTTTCATTATGCATCTTCAACGTTTGTCTCCAGTCAGCGCCCTTATTAAAATACAGGAGGTGCTACCACAATTAGCTCAATTTACAAAGTAATTCAATACAAACGTGTTAATTTTTCGGACACTTGCACATATGTAATGTGCCAAACTTTTAAAGGCTTCAACAACAGTTTAACTCTTCAGACTGACTACAGCTTCTCTGTGTTTTAAATTAATTTTCAAAGGCCCATGAAGTACACCAACCTGTTGTCTCTTTTCTATCTCCAGCTTCATCCGCATGCTCAGGCACCTCAGAGTGTCTTGAAAGGTCTGTCTCAGGGTTTTCTCCATCAGGACCTTGTGGAAGGCTCCGACTACACTGCCACACAGAAACACCACTGCGTTGGACAGCAGCTGCGGAAACAGACACAGCAGCAGCAGCAGCAGGCGTTAGAGCTTAAACGGAAACACAGGCATACACAAACATGCATCTCTGTTAACTCCTGTGTGTCCATGCTGGAGCAGTGCTGGAGAGATTACACATCTGCTTTGTTTGTGGATTTAATTTAATTTTTCAACATTCTTACTACCAAAAAAAAACAACTTTATACCTTTCTATCTGTCCTTCATTTGATACCTTGATACATTATTCAAAGTCTTACGATATTATAGAAATTAGGCCAGTTTCTCAAAATAAAATGTCCAAGTCATTATTATTTCTCGCAGTGTTAAAGTTTTTTTAAGTTTGTTTCATTATCAAGTCATTAAGTTAAAGTGATGATAATGAGGATAAAGATTATTTACAGATTAAAACCCCTGTAGCTTCAGAGGGATGATAACATTGGTCAACCCATGCAACTGGTTTTACCTGCTTGGCAAGGTACGGAGGGGACTCATCACTTTTAATGGTGAGGCACAGTGTGAGGACCAGGATGTGGGACAGTGAGGTGATGACACTCAGAACTACAGCATACCACAACTGGAATGGCAGCATGGTGTACACAGTAAAGATGATGAAGAGGAAGAAAGGCACCTGGAGAACAAAGGTTGCATTATTTTCAAGGTGTCAGCTGTTCTGCCATGATTAAACTGAGCTCATTTAAATTCTGCGGTCTGTGTCTGGTGTCCCAAAAGTTTGCTCACAAGTCTGACAAGGGTTAAAAATACAGTTTATATGTATAAGGTGCAAATACAGTGCCATATCATGTGCCACTTAGTACCATACACTAGAATATTACATTTGTCTATTAAAGTATTTCATAAATGATCACAAACACATGGATTCACTGAGATGGAAACTATCTTAAAAACACAGTTTAGACAAACAAATTAAGGAAATACTTGTTGACTATGACTTTTTTTTTCTCTTTCTTTACATTCTATGTACTGAGTCAGACTTCAACTCGAGCAGGTTTTCTTGTATGTTGTAAAAGTTGAGGTTACCTGGTCCCAAGGCAGGATTACTGGTCCGCTGAAGATGAAGGTGTAAGCCATGGTGAGGTGTGTGGCCCAAATAATCAGGCCCAGCAGTCGCCTCCATCGCTGTGAGAGCATCTCTGTGCACACCAGCACAAACACAGCCAGGAACACACACAGGCTGCCACTCACCACGCTCACAAAGGCACAGTGTTTCTCTGCGCTCTGCTCCAGGAGCAAGGGAGAGGGAGAGAAATAAACACACGTTCACGTTGGAGTCTTACAGTCATACTACCTTGTTTGGTTATGCTTGGTGAGTATTGATAAACACTACATAGATTTGCTGCAAATTCAATTAATGCGATGTTATGCAATAGGATATATGACTTCAGAAAGATCATGCAATTAAAACCCAAAACCAGGTACATCATTCACAAACAACTGATCGTTCTGTAATGCGTACAGTGGAAAAGAAAACTATCTTCTCATAGGACCAATGGTTTTGATCCACACTCGAATAAAATATGTTGTATTTCTATTTATGACAAGTAAATTATTATTTATCTATTTTTTAAGTTATATTTTTGCCTTTATTATTTAGGACAGCTGAAGAGAGACAGGAAACACGGGGAGCAGAGAGCAGGGGGAAGACATGCAAGAAATGGTCGCGGCCGGGAGTCGAATTGGCGACCTTTCCAATGAGGACTGTAGCCTCTGTATGTGGGGCGCTCAAACCGCTAGGCCACCAGCGCCCCACAAATATATATTATTTAGTCCAAACCACTGTATACAGAACCCAGAGTACATGCCTAGATTGAACTTAAGTGCATGTAGTTTATTGCATATTTCTGATGATCACAATCAAGACAGTAAACCTGCGATTTTTCAAGAAACCCCAGCTCATTACAGCAGCTGACATTCAGCCAGACCACTAAGGCTTCTGCAGAATTATTTTCTTCACATTTGTCTGAGCGCCATGTCCTGTTTGCTCCAGGCCACCATCTTCCTGATTGAGTTACCGTACAGTGAGAGGCAAGCGTCTTTACTGGAAGAGAGCTTGCAGGGGGGGGGGGGGGTTCTGTTCATGGTAATTTATGCACGGAGGCAAACTGCACATTTGCATCTGTGGTTGGCTGAGGTGAGTGGGTGTGTGAGAGAGTGGGTGTTTGAGGTAGAGCAGAAGAGAAAAGAACGGGTTAAAAGAGTGCTCACGAGTGAGACAGATGCACAAAGTCAGTGTTAATAGAGCTCTGCTCAGAGAAGGCCATCTCTGCATTGTATGGTGAGCTTTCTGGTTACCATGGCAGCGTTGGAAAAGGCCAGATCTCAACTAAAGCACTTTCTACTCCCTATGTTGCAGTGAGTCTTGACAAAAGATTTTTGTAGGCGGAAAAAGAACAATTATTTTATATGAATAGGAGCTAAGAACCATGTGAGCAGATACAGCTGTGTTGTTCAACCTGTGGCATACCGAAGACTAAAGAAAAGAGTGAAAACAGAAACATTTACAAACATCTTTCATTCATTGTTCCAGCATGATTACTTCTGTAGTCATTTTAATGCACATGTATTTGTGTCTGCATACTGACACAAAGCTCTTTTATAATATCTACAGTGTGCTGTCTGTCTGTTTTTCTCTACAACAAAAGCTCCTGTTGTTGTTTCTTTAAGAATAAAAAAGACCATGTCAGGACAACAGAAGTGTCTTACATGAAATATAAGAACATCCTCTGACAGATCTTAGAAACACAATGAGCCGTTGTATTTGAGTTAAGTTTTAAGAGCCCAAACAACAGGCTGCTTAATATCACCTCTCCATCCAATCAGAGCCTGACGCCTCGGCCACGAGTGGCACTTGGAAAATGGGCTCAGCCTGTTTTCCTCTCGGCTCGGCTCTTCATCTGATGTGGAATGGAGAGGAGTTATATAAGTTGACAGTGACTTTTTGACACCGGTAACCACCCCCTGACAAGGCACCAGGCCCCTCCTTTACATTTACCAACTCTGTTATACAAGCTCCATCCCAGCATTTTCTCCCAACTCTCCTGTACTCCTAGCAACTGTATGTGTGGAAAGTCAGCTGAGAAGCAAGAGGACATGAGGGAGTGAGGGATAATGGATGAGGATCGTGAGGGAGGGAGGGAGGGAGTGAATGTTGCGTTAAAAGCATGAAATTCAACAATCTGAGAAATACTTAAACAGAAGCTACATGGTGTGATTGTGTTTGTTTATATGAGCAAGTGGCTAAATATACACAAACATGTGTTTATACATGAAGGATGGAGCCACTCCATAAGGGCTGGGTGAGAGTGAAAGATCTTTGTATACAATGATGAGAGAGAGAAAGACACAGTGTGCCAGAAGCTCGGTAAACACAATAGAAGGAAGGCTATGAAGGTTTTCCAACAAGGGAAAGTAAAATAATCCCTGACAACAGAAGCTGTGAGTTCACTATATGAACTGTCTGGTCACTCTGCTACCTGCCACCGTGCCAAAATCAACAGCAGGAATATCTGCCTTTTCCTGTCAGAATCAGACACATGATAACACTCTACACTGTGCCAGCTACATTTTTTTCAAGTGTCCAGTTTTCAACCTACTTCTCTGAAGTTGGTTTGGGTTACTAATGCAGCAGGGTTGTGTGTTCAGCAGGGAGAATGCTCAATGTAAGCATCACCCTCTGTTGACGTATTTTTAAGCAAATCTGAAGCGCTACCATCTGCAGGAAAAGAAAAGACTATTTCCTTTGAGAAGATTCAGCATATCATCAGTAAACATGTGCCTGATTTTCTTTAAAAGCAGTTTCTCTGAGCCGCCTCCTCAACCTCTTCTCTTCTCTTCTCTGGGGAAAGCAAACTGAATATGAATTCCCTATTTTGAAGTCCTCCTTCACACACAAACTGTTACACAATCACTCACTCATTCACACTTCTGGGCAGCTGCAGTGGCAGTGAAGTAGAGTTCCTCTTAAATTAAGTGTTTTATTTAAGTAGCTGCCGAGGAGATGAGAGAGTTTCTCATCCGTCATATTTTCACAGCTAACGGAGAGATTTAAACTAACTGACCATCAAGTTTCACACTGCATCCTGAAACATTATGCTGTTGCTCCGGTCCTAAAGCACCGCTTTAGCCCCCATATTCTCTCTAAAGCACTATTCACAAGGGATTAGTATCACATGGGGACCTCTAATGTAGGAATTACCCCCTGATGGCAGTGCTTGGTGTGGCGCATTGGCAAGTTATATTTTTGGGCTTTTTTGCCTTTGTTGACAGCTGGAGAGAGACAGGAAATGTGGGGAGTAGAGAGTGGGGGAAGACATGCAGCAAATGGTCACGGCCGGGAATAGAACCAGCGACCTCTGCAACAAGGACTAAAGCCTCTGTATGTGGGGCACTTAGACCGCTAGGCCACCAGCGCCCCATAATTGACATTTCTGAATAAAAATGCTGATGCCATGCACAACATCCACCTTGTCTCTGGGGGGAGCATCACTCTCTACAGCATACAACCTGCCAGAAATTCACAAAAAGAGGGAGACACCCACATCTGTTAAACTTCCACAAAGACTGTGCCTTAAAACTTTTGGACATACCATTTAGGGCAGCTTTTCCTGCTCTATTTCAGAAGTCACAGACAATGAGTTGAAAATGTCCGCTCTGGGTGCCGTTGGCCTAGTGTTCTAAGCGTGCACCCCATATACAGAGGCCATAGCCTTGTCGCAGAGGTCGCAGGTTCAATTCCAGCCTTGACCATTTACTGCATGTCTTCCCCCCGCTCTCTACTCCCCACATTTCCTGTCTCTCTTCAGCTGTCCTATCAAATAAAGGCAAAAAAGCTTAAAAATATGACTTAAAAAAAAAGAAAAAGGAAGTGTTTGCTCAGGTGATTCAGTGGTTGCACAGCTACGATTAATAAAGTGCTGCATTCTATATTTCTATGTAAAAAAGCAACATGGTGCACCTTGCATTTTGCAGGTGACACTGCCTTAATGTTCACATTCTGGTAGCACTAAAAAGGTAACTTGAAAGACAGAAAATGTTCCTTATAGCATGCTGTAAAGCATATCATCCATCTAATCACACTTCCACATCTGGATCTTTCCTAGACTTTAGTTTGCTCTATCTGCAAACTCGTTTCCACACTGTGAAGCAAAATGAGCTGAATTTGCATCCAAAACGTTGCCAAACCTTCATTTATAATGTTGATTGAGCCTCTGTCATTTTTGACCAGAGAAGTGTCCGAAAAAGCTGCAGAGACCTTCTAAAAAAACATTACCATTACCCTACATTACTAAGATGCTAATTCAGACTGGATTATCAGAGGACCTCTGTGTGCCCTGACGTATGGTAGGTGATTTGCCCCAGAATTCTTACTTTACAAATTACAGACATGATCTATTCACACAGGATAAAAAACAAAGACTTCCACCATAGTTATTCCAAATGATCAAAGGTGTCCAGGTAATACTAATCCTGTGCCAGTAGGTCTAAAGAGATATTTTCTTGATCATTGAAGCCACATGAAAAATGCTGTTTAATTTCATCTTGATGGGACAGTATGATAAGTGCTTCATTTGTTTAGATTAGGACTATACATTTCTATCAAACAATCCAATACCATTGTTTACACAGTATAAATGTTTTTAGCTGCCTTTAGTTAGCTAGTCCATGAGCGAGTTAATGGGGCGGGGAAGATCCCATACATTGCTAGAAGGCCTAAAACATAAATTCCCACCCTGTGCTGCCATACTTTATTTCCCATAGTTAACCCAGGTAACAGGCTTCATAAAGACTGCTTCAAGAGGCATCACTTCAGATTGTGCAACAAGTTAGAGGAACCAGTGGAGCAAAGGCAAGCCTGACTTGATGTCCTCACTTTGGAATCAATAAAGAGGGAACATTATCAACAGATCTTTGTCAGGGCAGTCATGCAATATGGATGAGGTGGCTCAATGCGTCCTGATACTGAGCGTGATGGCTCACTGGAATGGCTTTCAGGGGAAAATCCTAGAACAGATCCAACATAAGTAGCACTTTTCACCTGTGATTTATCTGAGGTAACAAGTAAACATGTCCTCTGTGGAAAGGTCGACGTCAATTAGGTAACAAAAACAGCTGATTCTGCAAAGTTTTATCTCTCTCCTTGACATGCACAGAAGAGCTGGATCAATAAATCAAGGGATATTAGCTAACAGCTGATTTACTTTGATTTGTTGGCTGAAAGAAACAAGAAATCTAAAAACAGAAATGTACAAATTTATTTACATTAAATAAATACCTGCAAACTTAATTGAAAAAAGCTTCTGCTGAGTTCTTTGTGACACCTGTCTGTTTGTGACTTTTTTGATAGCCTTGATATCCAAGCTTTTGATGTGCAGCTTTTGTTTAGTCAGGAATCTGTTGTAATCGCAGTATACGCTCTTTAATAATGAACACAATCAAGTCTGTGGGTTTTGGGTGGGATGGCGGGTGGGTCTCCTTTCTTCTCTCTCAGTTAATGTACATTTTTAAGAGATTTGTTGCCACGGCTGTGTGATTTGTGACTGTATTGAAAAGATGAAAAGCAAAAATTTATATTTTTTGCGTTACCCTTTTTCCTTGAGCCTCTTTTTTAATTTAAAGGGATAAAAAGAGCTTGAAGATTGTTTTGTGTTGTGTTTAAGTGAAAAAAAATCTGTTGGCTCATATCTGTTGTTTTTTAGCTTGTGTGATTGTTCATATTGATCTATATTGACACCGTTATTGATACTCTTTAATGATCCATCTGAGTCATTATTAGTTGTTGTTTTGGAGGATGTTGGGAAGTTAAAGAGGTCGTAGTTCCATACGTAATATCTCTTTTGTATTGCTTGTGAGATAAACACATTTTCCCCCAAACAACTGTATCATTTTAGTTTCTTACCAAAATCAAATTGTCATTTTCTTGATGTAACATTTGAACACATCACGGTGACGTTTATTTTTTACCAAACAGCTATTTTACTGAGCCTGACCATGAACACATCATAATGTCACCTCGCTTAGTCAGTTAACAAGCCTGCTTCCTGTCTATTTAAACACAGATTCCAACACTTGATTACTATTTTTAGTATTTGGGACTTTCTACAGAGTTAAGGTGTGATTACCAAAGCTACTTTGACATGTTTGCCTACAGTTGACAGACTTTTTTAACCTGAAGATGGTCAAAGGTATTGCATTTAGTCAAACTTAGACCCAGTCCCTCGATGCATATTGTTTTTCTTCGTCCCACACATTTTGTCCTTTTTCATTACTTGACATGCCAAAACCGTAATTCTTCTACACTTCAGATTCAAAAGCAGCGGGAGCACACACAATTTCTAAATTGCCTCTCTGTTCTCTCTCACTACTAACACCTGTGTTTCCACTGTACTACAGTGAGGGAGCACAGTAAGCAGAGCTCAAAGAGTGATGGGCACAAATGGGATGAAGGTCTCTGTAGTTTCTATTTCCCTCCGGCTCTGCTTCACTGCGGCTGAAACATGACTACACTTTTTGCCTGTAAGCCCTATTGTTTCATGTCGTCACCGGTCCATGACTGTGTTCTTTAATGCAAGCCTCACATGTAGAGTCAGCCCAACTTGAGGCCAATTTTGTCTCTACTTTCATAAGTTATTAACCACTGTAATAACATCCTCCTTAAACCACTCTGTACTGAACTCATAAAGAGGAAAACTGCGTTGACCTGCCTAGTTTCAAGATGGCGGCACACCGTTGAAGCTTTGTTCAGTGTTTGTGAATGTACTGCGACATGAGCAAGTCAGTCTTGTTGGAAAGATTTTAAAGTCAACAACTTGGACAAAATTTCCAAACTTGGCCTTCATCATCTTGCTGTGTCAGCGCACATCTGCAAAAAGTCGTACACTGTCACTCCCTGATTTTTGCTTACAGCAAAGTGAGAATTGGGACATACTGAGATATCTTCTTATAACTTCTTATCCAAGATGATTATCAAATTTGCAGGATGAGGGGTGCCACTTTAGCCCAGGGGTTAAACCATGTACCCCATATTCAGGGGCTGCAGTTCTCGAGGAGGGCAGCGCAGGCCGACCTGCAGCCCTTTACTACGTCATTCCCTACTCTAAACCCATGAAAGCCAAAAAGTAAAACATATTAAAACCAATAAATGTCTGAATGCAAAAAGGTATAATTAATGTCTCTTTGCACAAAATAAATAATTCCTGTGTGGCAGTTAATAACTAATTGAAAGCTTAATGAATCTCTTTCTCAATCTCTGCTGATCATTAAGGTAATGTTACGTAAAGTTCAGCTTTATTCAAAAAATTTTATGGAGTCAAAGTTATCCAAAAAACCTTGACCTGAAGTTCTCAATGTGACAGTTAAAAATTTGCAGGTGAACGTAAAGACTCACCAGTCCAAGTGCAAAGAAGATGATGAGAAGGATCCCACAGGACAGCATTGAGAGGCCCAGCAGGAGCACCAGCGGCTGATACTGGCTGATGCAGGAGAATTTGCGGTAAAGTGCCTCATTTTTCAGCTCCTGGTCGTTCAACAGGTACTTCCCCTTGGCCGGCATGGCTCGAACTCTTTACAAAGGCATAGCAGGTGTTAAGCCCCGAAGACGAGTGTATGTCTCCACAAACCTTTGTGTGCGTATGTTGGAGGAAGGGATTCCAAAAGTTTGTGAGGAATAACTCCACAGTTTAAGATCTGTTTGGGACCTTTGCTAGCTCATGACGCACAAGTCAAACTCGTCTTTTCCTTCAGCGTGGCATCTTGAATGTTGTAGCTCTATCCACCAGCCGTCCTGTCTGTGTGAGTCTCTCTCTCTGATTCTCTTCCCTTCGCTAGTCCTTTTGTGTCGTCTATCCTCTGTCTGGTGTTGGCAGGCAGGCCCGCTTCATCTTTTGCCAGCTACTGTGTTGCTCCCTTCAGTGGGTTTGAGTAATAAGCCCAGGGCTGGGAGACACAGAGGAGGAGGGGAGGGGACTTTAAGAAAGGGGAGGAGAGGGATAAGAAGGAAGATCAGGAGGAAAACAGGGGCTGGTGAGGGCAGCCACAAAGGTCATCAGTGATCCTGCAAGCATTTGGGATGTCATGGAGTGGTGAGGTTGGAAGCTCCACCCTTTAGAGGCACCTGGAATAAAAGAACAGGACGAAGTCAGAAAAGAGAAGTATTTAACCACAAGTTTGGAGATATCGCCTGCACAAAAATACACTTCCAACGCTTTTAAAACATTCATGAAATCATAACTATCATCATGTTTACACAAGCATATAAAACAAAAGTGACTATAAGTTTAAAAAGGCAGAATATAAACAGGCTCATCCTGTGACTAACTCTGAATAATGTGAGAGTGGGACATAAATATCCGGATCTAAGCATGAGCTAGTGCTTATTCATACCTGAACTCCTAAATTTCCTCAATCCAAAAAATCCCCATCTCTGTTTACCGCAGGGGCCGGGCTCATTTTGGCTAGAACTTTCATAGAAAGCAGCCGTAATAATGGGCCGCACTGCTAATGAGAGCAGTTTGCTTTGGAGCAGTTCACTGAACAAAACAACGCTGTGGAATGAACTTTCATACAGCCGCAACAAACCACTTCATTTTCCCTCTGCTGAACCCACAAACAAGACCGATCCACAGCTGAGGTTACAGTAATAAAAAGAGGCAAATAAGAGGGCATGGTGTGAGAATAGATGCAATGCACAGCTATATTCATCTACACGCGTGTGTACTAGAAGATGGTGGACAATAAGAGCTCTATTACTGGAAATTAAAAGATCAGTGTGTGCATACGCAGTGGACAACTCATTTACAGTGAAATGACCATCCTGTTGAAATCTCAGAGTTGTCATAACTTCAGAAACTAACTGTAAATATGAAACAGAACCTGCAAAATGAGAAGTTTATCCTATCTCTATTTGACAAGGGACCTTGTTTTATTTACACAACCTTGTCTGAACGAAGATGCCAGGAAGGCTTTGAGGAAGCATATACTATGGCCCTCTCTTCAAACAATTAGAGCCCTTTGGCTGAGCTGCAGGAAGGCCTGATAATCACAATCAATAGAAGAGCACATGAGATTAGGAAAGGGCAGCATTATGGGGATAAAAGCCTGACTGCAATTCTACTGAAACTACTGACACTGTATATCAAAGCCCTCAAAGTATATTAAAAGAGAGAACTTGAATGTGGCTGTCCTTTGTTATCAAAAAGAGGTCTATTCATTCATTTAAATAAGAGGAGGAGACATTATATTGGCGTAAAGCTCAATAGAAACAACATGAACTTCGCACTGCTGTCAATAGAAACCTCATTTCCTCTAGTTGCTTATATTGTTGTGTACAATGTGTGAGTCATTGCCTCGTGTCTGTCCCTTAAATAGAAACTGCTACGGATGCTGTGTGCCATAAAAGCTGAAAAGTGGAGCTAAAAAAGGAAAGGACACTCACACACAAACACACACCTGCAGCATTGTTTAAAAGTGTAGAGTCAGCTTCAATGCCTCCATCATGGAGTGATAAAACTCATCACCACCCTAAGCATTTTTATGACATTGCCCAAAAGTTTACAACCACTTTCCCTTTCAGTCGTGGTGCTGGACAGAGCAGCATCCAGCTGGCTCTTCCCAGCCTCAGATAAAACACTAGCAGGGTAAGAGAGCTGTAAAATGAAGAGGGAGAGCAGGGAGGTAAACCAAAGCACAAAGCACTGGTGTCTATCTCTTGCATCAATAAGAACCAGCTGCAGTCTGCAAGAAGGGAGCCCTGAGTGGATGTTCAAACTGAGGGATCATTACCCCCAAGAACTACAAATCTCTACATCTTAAACCTGGGAATGTGTGTATTCAGCAGTACATCTTAAAGCCTGTCATTAAATGTCTTAATACATGGTACAGAATATGTCAGATTCATTCATGATTACATGTAAGGAAATGTTCATTAATAGCACACAGTGATGGATCAGGAAATTAAAGAGAGTGGCAGTGCTTCAAGGTAATAAACAAGCATTGTTGTGCTTAAGAATAATAAAGGGATCTAATTACCATGAGCACATTCAGGGACAGATCAGGTGAGGTAAATGAAGCAGTTAAAACTGTGTGTCGAGACAGTTAGCATCCGAGGAGGCACATCAGAGCAAAGTTTCCTTACCTCCATTGAGCCTCAAAGGACCAAAGTACTTCTCTTTATATCCACACATGCACCTTCTTACTAAGAGGAACTATATGAGGAAGTGAAATGAAGTTAAAAAACGACAACTATTGGCTGTTAATTCGAGTATCACAGCTCTAATGTGGATGTTTTTGCCCTATCCTTTGTTGCAATGAACTGTCTGCATTTGATTGTGTATCAGCCGCTCTCTGAGACACACATCAACCAGTAAGTGACAAGACTGAACATGACCAGGAAGCAAGTTTGTGTGCAGTCATGAACCAAAGCCAACATGCCTCTAAGCTGCTCCATGTTTTCCCCACGTCTGAATACAGCTTGTGAAGTTAGTTGAAGGTTGATTAAATGTACAATATTGATGGGACAAGATCACTCAGGGATGCCATGATTTGACGGATTTGTCTCGTCATCAGACACTGCATTGAATCTTATTAACCAACTTCAGACCCTGATGATGTTTTTGATGCCCTTTCTCTACAGTTACCATGGCAAAAAAGCAGCACCATCTGACATGTGGTTTTGGTTGAACACAGAGACGGGGATGTATGCTTCAATAGAGCCGAGTCTCTCAACAAGCACTGATGAATAGCTGAAACTGTGCTGCATTGACTGCCAGGTCTTTCACTATGAAAGCTTGGCAATTGAGGGAATCACACAGCAGCCTTGTAAACTGGCGTCACTGAATCCTGGCAAAGCATTGACACAAAACCAACTGACGTCACTGTGAGCCTGCTGCTGAGACGCAGGAGCACACAGGCCCTCACGTCAAAGAAAAGAGGACGTGAAGTGTGACAGAGACTGGGAACTCTCTCTGTGTATGCAGCTTTAGAAAAACAACAACGTGATTAAAAGCAAAAAAACAATGCTGGGGGAGTTTTCCCTTTCAATAAAACACAAACCAACACCTTGACAATCTGGTCCACAAGGAATATTGGTGCCTTCAGGATCTTGTTGTACGTGTTTACAAGATGAGTCCACCCTCTTGTGTAATCCATGATCTTGTAAGTACACATTTCCTGAAAGGTAGGACATGTTTGTTGATGTTTTAAGGAATTGTAGAGTCTTAAAAGTGTATTTTTTGATGGCTGGTAAGTTTTTATTGATTTATTTTTCATTTAAAAAGGACCATGCATATTAATTAACATTTTTCTAAATATGCCAGAGTTAGCCAACAGGCTAGTTTACATATGTAGTCCCTTGCAAAATGTTAAAAAGGCTCCCTAAAAAGATCAAGATTAAACAAATAACTTAAATTGAATTACATTTAAAAAGGGAGAGGAGAACCTAAAATACAAACAAAAAGAAAAGCAAACACATCAGAGTACAAATAACGCCATATGATTAAAAATGACTAAGAACTAAGTTAATACAGTGTTGTTTTAGTCTGAGGAAAAATGTTGAAATTCCTATGAGCATCATCTTTTTCCTTTGTCATGATTTTTAATTTTCCTGCATTTCACTACCCACAAGCTCGGGAGTCTTCTATTGTCTTTAGCATTCATATTGCTGCTGTCCAGAATCCTTAACGACTTTCTGACAACACAAAACATATAAATCCCACTTTTATATCCATCATTCTACTCTATGTGGGCCTTTTGGTTATAAACATTACACTAAATCTGGAGATGCCTAATGTATTCAGAATAACGTGAATGCACTCTGTTAAACAGCAGGCTGACATGTTGAGCATCCAAGGAAGCAACACAGGAGTGGGTATCTGTTGGGCAGCCTAAAAAGCCAGACCATGCCAGATGCCCAACAGGAAGCAAGACAAATGGAGGAGATCTGTCACTCAGCTAGATACATCCAGCCCCTCATCATTTCAGTGGTGATGCATTTTTGTTTTTTTGTTGGCACTACTCAACTCGTCAAACTTCATTTCTTTATCATCCTAAATGTTTTACCTGTAGAAGTCAATTCTCAATCTGTTTCAGGGGCTCAAAGATGTTTGAAAAAACTTTAATCACTGTTATTCAATTATACTCAACCACATACTCATAGGCAGGTATCCATACACATCATATTCTTATTTTGTACTTTTGAATTCTGTTGATGTAATAACTGTGTTTATATTAATTGTTAATTTAGTGTATTTTTGTGTTATTTTATTTATGCGTGTCGATTTAGTATTTTTAATCAATTTGTGATATTAGAACACTATTTGGGTGGATACTTCAAATAAGCTCTCTGAGTTTTCTGCCTCCTCCTGCACTGTTTATTTTTCATCTTTGCTCTTTTTCTGTGTGTATATTTTTAATTGTGCAAATAAATAAACATAAACATAAATATACTTCAGATTTCATTCACTTTGAGGTTAAAGTGCTGACTTTCAGCTTGTATATTTCAACTCTCATGTCACTTATGTCTGATGGAAGGGAGAATCCCAATCAGTTTTAAACAGTGCATTTCTTTCAAAAGATACCAAAACATCTTTTAAATAAAGTCTTAAGAAGACGCAGGTCCTCTGGTACAAAGATTAAATTATTGTTTGCTGTTTTGTTACAGCCTCTGCACCTCTTATTCCTATTGTAAAGCACAATGTATCTATAAATTGTATGTTTTAACTTGTACTGTCATTTTCTTGTAACTGTTTTTATGACATATGATGCTGACTTCTTGGACAGGTCACCCTTGTGAAAGAGATCCTGATCTCAATGGGTTTTAAATAAAGGTTTAATACAAATTTATTTAAAAAAGATGGCATCAAGCTTGTGAATATATAAATACACCGGATCTTCGAGCACTAGGCCCAACACCTCCTCGGACCAGTGGCACCAAGAGTCCGGACAAAATGACGACAGAGAGATGGACGTTTCAGACTGGAAGTCGGAAATCCTTCTTTCTTTGAAGCCTGATATCTCAGCGGTGATAAAGTCGGAGCAACAAAAAAATACGCTCTCGCTTATGACTTTGACTTTCTAAAGAGTGAACTACAAGCGATGAAAAGCGAAATAATTAACTTATGTCTGATGGAAGGCAAATGATTTAATTTCAAGAAGGCATGATAGGCTTTTCATTAGTGATGGTGTCATTTAATCTGGACATTTCCAGTTTAAACGGTGCACAAGAATAGTGAATCTGTGTCCTCTATGCCAAGACATCATGTGATAGGTAGCAAACCAATTCTCTCTGGTTAGATCCTCTCTAAAGCTACGCCAGCTTCAAAGCCTTTTCTGTGAGAGCAAACAGGCAGGTCTCTCTCCTAAGCAAATCACTCTGCTTTTATAGCTGTCTTTGTGTTGGCATTCAATACGCTTGGACAAAGAAAAGGACAAAGACTGACCTCTGTAAAAGAAAACAGCAAACCACATTTTTCAGCCCAGGGTGAAAGGCAATGGGGGTAAAGGTCAGCCAAACCAAAGGAAACGTAGCTGTAGACCGGGCTCTATTCCATCAAGCATCCAAATAAAAAACACCCAAAAATATATTTTTAGTTTTGACTCTTTCCTGTATTGAATATTTTATTATGAATGTAAGTTCTGTTCAAATTGAACCCATTCATGTGTGGCAGGTTATCATTACTAGCCACCACTTAAAAACATCCCATTATGCGGTGTATGTTGATGGTTATACTTGTGAGCAAAAATAGAAACACAAATTCAGTCCACTGGCTTTCTCCTGCTCACCCACATTTGGTTTCTTTATCTTTTGCTAACTGACTGGGATACAATTCATGTACGTAAGGGATAATGTATGGTTAACAGGTTGTAATGGGAAGAAGAACCCTTATCCCGCTTACTACCCGGCTACTAACTTAAAAAACAAACACGTTGTCAAAACATTGATTAAAAGATTATTTTATTGATTTAAAGTGATTTATGTTTTCCGTTTTTGAAAAATAGCCCCAGTGATTCCACAGCAGTTAGCGTTCCATGGTGATGGATTCTTATCTGCCTGTTGCGGTCGATTTAACATGCAACTGTCCCCATTCAGCTCTCCTTCTACTCTGAGCTCTGCGGTTCACACAACTTTAAAAATAACCCTGCTGCTATCATCACCACCGCTCATGGTTTCAGTTTCTTCTGATAGAGACCGGTAACGTAAAGTGGCTCTTTCACGTGGCGGGGTTTGAGCCTATTAGCCAACAGCTATGTGTTCCCGTCGGGAGTCACATCGATCATGTCCTTTTTGGGGAAAAAACTTGTAATCTTAATACCATCTGAACCGTCACATTAGAAAAAAATTCACCCCCTGTACAGTGTGTGCCAATAGAGAAATTAGCTACGTAGACCCAAGCCGTTTTTTGAACCAGGCTGTAAACATGTTTATTAATGCTGCAAAGATCGTCTTTTTTGAATTGGTGTCTATGTGGTTTCCGGTGTTTCTGCAGCCAGCCTCAAGCGGATTCTCAATGAATTGCACTTTATAACACATTCCGCATGGGCTTCAGAGTTTGAGACCGGAGGTTGCTGCTTGGTTTTACTTCACCTTACGGTCTATGGTGTCAACAAGCAGAAGCTAAATGTGCTGGAACTCTTTTCCGTGGATTGATTTGACATGACGTTTGACTCTGGTGTTGCTCATGTTAGTGAAAGCTGTTAACCGGTGTCAAGGGGTTGTCAAGGGGTTTGGACCAATCAGAATCAAGTATCTTACACAACCGGAAGATCAGAGTTCCGGCATGTTCATGTTCATGTTAAAACGAATGCAACAGGCAGATAAGAATCCATCACCATGGAACGCTAACTGCTGTGGAATCACTGGGACTATTTTTCAAAAACTGTAAACATAAATCACTTTAAATCAATAAAATAATCTTTTAATCATGTATTTTGACAACGTGTTTGTTTTTTTTTGGTTAGTAGCCGGGTAGTAAGCGGGATAAGGGTTCTTTTTCCCATAAAAACCTGTTAACCATACATTATCCCTTACGTTCATGAATTGTATCCCAGTCAGAACTTGGTTGGGGGTTGTGTCTACCTGCACAATGTTTCAGGAGCTTACTCATACACAGAGCCTTTCCATAAACAGATGACTTATGTATGTGCAGCAATGCACGGGGCTGATTAGATTGGGCCTCCTGTCCTTCTCCATCTCCCCTTCTCTCCTCCCGGTACTGTCCACTGAGATTTAATTAGCCCCATTTGCCAGCAGGAGCTGCTGAGAGCTAACAATATTAACAGGATGCTATCTGAGCGCTGATTTAAGCTTCAAATGCCACTGCTTTTAATACCACAATGATAAATAAATACAGGAAGGGCAAGCAAGACAACCACATATTTAGGAGCTGGCCATGAGTGCTGAAGTGTACTTCCACATACTCAAGCCAAGTCACACCAAGACGAGTGAAATCATCAATTTTTCTGCTCAACATAATCAGAGGTGATTAATAGATATTATTTAATACAAACAGCATGCAGAAAATCTGATACTGAAACTGAGTTTAAGTTAAACTAAGCTATGTTGCGTTGAATGCTTTTTTGGTTTGCAAACAACCGCATGGCCACAGACAAAAAACAGCTGTTGTTATTCATTCAAGTAATTTTAGGCTAATACAAAATGAGATGAGGCTCTGGACAGGTGTGTCTTAAGGCTGATTTATACTTCTGCGTCTCCCCTACTCAGCAGGGGCTGACGTGGACATGAGCACCACATACTTGTGTGTCGATGTGTCGTGCAGCAATTCTGTGCCGAAACGCTTGAGGGCAGTGCGGTCTCTCTGATAGAAGTGGCAGTTCTAGACCAATTTTACTGGGGGGGGGGGCAGGCTGGGGCCAAGGGCGTTGTCAGAGGGACACAGTCAACCCTGACAAAAGAGTCTGAGAAGGGCGAGGACCGGCTGAGAACAAACTGTCAAATTATCAGTGCAGCCCTATATACGAGACATACTGTATATACTACTGTATACTATATCAAAGTGCAGACTGACAGCAGCTGTTTGGCTGTTTACACTCAATATGAGTCCCTTAGCGCTTCAAGCTTTTTTTATTGTATAATATTTGTTTGGTGTGGAGGGGAGCCACAGGGGGGTCCAGGTTCAGTTTTACAGGGGCACTGGCCCCTGTTGGCCCCTCCCTAGAACCGCCACTGTCTGATAGTCCGGTCGCCTGCTTTCGGCCCTGCTACGATCTCTGTTTACTGTTCCACAGCGATTCAGAGTGTGTTCTGTTAATCTACAGCTGATACATGTTGCTGTTTATCATACAGCAATGATTACATGAAGAATAGAGAGGAGGAGATGAAATAAACGGCCGTTGTGCAGCCGATGAGCCAATACAAGCCGCAGAGCCGACCAATCCTGGGGCTTGTGGTCCGCATAGATTCAACGTGTAGTTACATTTCGGAGGAGGTGTACGTCAGCTACGTGCGTAGGCCTCTGCGTAGGTACGGGAGCTACGCGAACCTCCGGCGAGGCTACGCCATTGATCCAGTGGAAAAGTATAAATCACCCTTTGGTCGATTAAAACTGTAAAAACTGCAAAAATGAGTATCAATGCCGGTAGCAGGATAACTCTGCCAGTGAAAAAATACTTAACCCACAATCAGCAGAGATATCCCAGACAGGTACAAGCCGGGCTTCTCATTTAAAGCTAACTTCCACATCCTTTTTTGTGCCCAAAACCCAGGAACTTAAATATGAAATGCACAATCACACACAGTGACAGATGAGCTTCATGACATGTTTTCCTTCTGTGAATATTTTTCCAAAAGATACATCATTTGGAAAAAAAAACTTGAGAAGAAAAACAGAGTGGAAAGAATCTGATCCAGTGAGAGAGACCATTGTTTCCAGCTGATGTAGCCAGCCACATCCTCATTTCAGGTTTCATAACTTGACCCACTCCATCCTGCAACTGTGGAGCAGTGAGGCCCCTCTGCATGCCCAACCCCTTCAACCACCACCAATAAGAAAACCATAATTACCCCTTAGTACGCCAGCCAGTTTACTGCCGGCTTTGCCATTCAAAGAGAAACCTCAAACATCTGCAACCAGCACAGCAGAGAGATGTTTACATAGTGAAACAAAACCTAGCGTAGACATCATGCAGAGCTGCTCGCAAGACACGGGTGGCAGCTTCACATCAGCGTGATGATGGTAATTTTCCTGGCTACCATAAAGCCCTAGCTGCTGACAGGGCCATCTGGTGCATGTTTTCGACAATCAACTGACATAACTGGTGTTGTTTTTACTGTGTTCATGAATCATACTGTACATGCATCCACTGTTTTACCTCCATGTTTAAACAGGAGGATGATTTCAATTTATAACAAGCAGCTTATGTGTGTAACATCAGTAAGGTTAAACTGTATACACAACCTAAATTTACAAGGTGACCTATGGTTTACGAATGTGGCCTTTTGATGCAGATGAAGCAGGGATTAACTATCTCCCACACACGACTGTCAGGCATTAGAGGGGGGGGAACATACTCTGCGATGGCCCTCCTCATTCAACACATT
Organism: Notolabrus celidotus; assembly: GCF_009762535.1. Taxonomy (NCBI): domain Eukaryota; kingdom Metazoa; phylum Chordata; class Actinopteri; order Labriformes; family Labridae; genus Notolabrus; species Notolabrus celidotus. The sequence continues at coordinate 15,414,522 of NC_048274.1, read as the reverse complement.
CAGTTATCTTTGGGAAGTCCCCACAATAGACCACACCAGGCATGGGCAAAGCTGCAAGGGCTTTAGGTAAAGGAAAATCCCTTTAGTGCTGTAATCTCCTGTCCCACAGACCAATTCTTCTTCTTGTGTGTATGAGATGCTCTATATCTCTGCCACACCCACATCTGTCAGCTGTGATGCCTGACCTGCATCCTGTAGAACAGATTTAACCCCACAGTAGAAACAGAAATGTCTCTTCCATTTCTGTGATCAGTTTTCATAAGTGAAAGGTGGTGAAGTTTTATTTTTTAACAGCTGATGTTTACTCATTACAGCAGCTAACTGTGCAATAATATATGTATGAGGAAAGTTTATAAAGCCCTCAGTAAAATCTGTCTTTATTAAGTCTTTTAGAGCTTCTTTTCTTTTTTTCATTCTCACAATTAGCCCTTGAATGCCTGTATAACAGGGCGTGGTCTTGTTCCACATTAAAATCAAATTAAGGTATATAGAGCCTTGACAGCAGTGATTTACCCACACTGTTGACAATAGAATTACATAATATCTATTACATAACATCACAAGAAAATGAGTGGGTTACCCATCATCTTTCAAACGTGTGTGTTTGGTGTGTGTGCGTGGGGGTTTTTTTTCTTATCCTTGGCCATATTCCACAAAACACTCTCCCTCCTTTATGCCTATCAAACATTTAATTAAAAGCAACAAGACTTGAGTAAATTAAATTTGATCATTTGTATTCAGATTGTGTAAACTGACAAATTAAAATCACATCATATAAAAGGATTCTGCCATCATAAAAAGATACACTCAAAATGTACAGTTGATTATGAGTGGACTTTTAAAATGAAAGCACCAAAAGCAGTGTACATTTTCATTCTTAAGCCATCTCAAGGTCTAGTTTTATCAATGTTTGGGATATTTGCTTAACAAAGAAGTATCTGTAATAATAGTTTTTTTTAAGTTCTTTCTTTGTAAGCAAACTTTCTAATTCCAGTTACATCCCTGCATTACTCCACTATTGAACAGTTTCCGAGAAAGGGAAGGCTCTTCGCGTGGTCAACACTGATGAAGAAATCCTCCTGATTATAAACTCTAGGAAATACCTAACACCACCGAAATGTAGGAATACTATTCAAATGTTGGGCGCTGGTGGCCTAGCGGTCTAAGCGCCCCACATACAGAGGCTACAGTCCTCGCCGCAGGGGTCGCCGGCTTGATTCCTGGCTGGTTGACCATTTCCTGCAAGTCTTCCCCCCCGCTCTCTACTCCCCACATTTCCGGTCTCTCTTCAGCTGTCCTATCAAATAAAGGCAAAAATATAACTTAAAAAAAAATCAAAAAATCTAAAAGTAACCACCAAACTGGAAAGGAGATATGTTTTTAATTTGTCAATTTGTACAATAATATATATATATGTTTATCTTTTTGATTTTATTTTTTATTGTGCAAGAAATGTGCTTTACAAGAAGAGGGTGACCAAGTGATAGTAGACAGATTAACAAATAAACAAGGCATGAATATGAACAACATAAAAAACGGACAAACACAGAAGTGATAATACTAATAACAATAAAATTAAAATAATAACAATAACGATAAGAGGGAATTCAAGCCAAAAACAATACAACAAAAAATAAATGTTTATAAAAAATAGAGCAGAAATAACCTATAAAAAGTAAGCATTGAAAGAATGAAAAAAATTAAAGTAAATAAATGTATTATATCAATAATGATAATGAAACAGATAAAGCTGAATGACAGTTTCCTAATCATTAATTTCCAGAGGTTAATATTAAATGAAAAGAAAAAAAATATATATATATAAACATGTAAATAAATAAATAAAAAGTGTGTTTTGTGAGGGTTGATGTTTGTGTGGGGATATGAAGGTTAGTGCATATCTTCTGATGTATTCCATATATATTTTTATTTCTTATCTTATCTATTTTTCTGAGTAGTTACTGCGTTTGGTCAAGAAGCTCAGTAAGGAATGTATCATATAATATCTATTAAATGCTCAAGGTTGTGAGTTTCTTTCACTTGAGATCACACTATGAGAGCTAGACGTTCAAAGTCAGGCAAGACGGCAATCAAACATTGATGTGACAGAGAATAAACTGTCTACTCAAGATCTACTGTGGTCCACAGGATAACACCAATGAATTCTACTTGCGTCAAAACAGTGATGCATGGTATTGATATTACACTAAAGCTTACAGATTGAAAGGATTAAAATTCCCAGAGTGAGTTTATGTGCAGACTGGGACTTAACTCACAGCAATATTTAATTCTTATGTTATTATACATCAAATGATGTGGCTGTGATAGCATTCCACACATTACTGCACATCATGCTCTCCACTCTTTCACAGAAATCATACAAACAGAGACACAAAATATAATATAAATCAACCCGGCTGGGGTTTAATGGCTTCATCTCACAAGGCTATGTCTGTAACCTCTTAACAAAAGCACACAGTCTATCTACACCCCCTGACTGTTTACATGAGAAAGATCCATATTTGAGAGTTGAAATTTCACTGCATATTCACAGTGCTTCATTTCCCACATCATTCTTTGTAACTAGGTCACCACTCATTGAAAGTGACATTGCACACAGTACAGGTCAAGAGTCTTGATGAAGGAAATTCAAAGGTAGAAAAATGCTGACCTTTGCAAAGATTTCTTAACATGTGACTATGACACAAGCGGCAACCCCCGGTCTAAAAATATGAGTCCAATGCGGAAGTGCTAAAAACTGCTGCTCATCAAGGATCTGCTTGAGTACCGGGAACCACATACACACCAATTAAAAAAACCCGATCCTCACAGCAGAAATAAACATGTTTACAGCCTGGTACAAAAGACGAGTGTAGTCTGGATAGCTCATTTCTGGGTCGGCACTCACTGTACGGGGGTGAATTTTTTCATAACATGGTAATTTCAAAGATATTAAGATTACGAGTCTTCCAATGAGAGGCACAGTTGACTTGATTGACAGGCGGGAACACTGTAGCTGTTGGCTAGGAGGCTCAAAGCCCGCCTCTTTACGTGACAACCGCTCGACAATCAGCAATAAAGCTCCCACCGACGATTGGCCTCAAAACAGCGCTTCAGAAACAGATGGGTGATGTCATGGATACTACGTCCATCATTTATGCAGTATATGCTCTGACTCTACAGAGTCACAGTTTAGGTTAATCTAAAGTCTCACCCTTGGCTCTAGAAAATGGAAGGAAAATCGATCACACATCCCATTGATGTAAAGATCTAATGGGACGGACGCCTACAGCTGCAGTAAATTATAAAAATGAAGCATACAGTTATGTTGTCTACTGCTATACATTGCATTGACAAGTCTGAACTATTGATGCTAAATATTGGCTGTTCCAGAATGTAATTAGTCAAGAAAAGGAATCAATATTTTCAGATAATCAATGTCCAAAGGAAAGTTTCAAAGATGGAACTGAAGCTGAAGAAGGAGTAACACATTTCAAGACCAGGAAAATCATCCTCCTGATACCCCTTAAAAGATATCTTGAGCAGTTTAAAGCAGAAGGGCTTTCACCTTTATAGAGTATAGTGCCAAGATAAGGTTAGAGCTCAAACAAGCAGCTGTTTGACCAAAACAAAGAGCACTTTAGCAATGAAATCATTCTTCAGACAAGGGTGGGAGAAATATTTCTAAAGCAAATAAAAAAGGACTTGAAGAGGATGACGAGAAACATGTGGCAGTTTTACCTTGTACTGACACACAGGCTGTACTTTTTCAAACCTTGGCCAAACGTCTGAATTCCACTCTGTGCTTTAGATAGTATAACCTTTAGCTTGTGTTCTGTGGTAGTGTGTAAACCATTTCAGTCGTGTGACTTAAATACACGTTGTTTTGGATACCCGGTCATCATCAGCCTGTCTGAACTTGCTCCTTGCTCATATTTGCAAGAAGTCATACTTTCTCGGCTACAGCTGCTCCAGACATTTGTGGGCAGAGAGCCAGGACAGATGCACGGGGACGTTGTTGGTCAAAGTAACTGTGCAGTAGTCTGAGGAAAACCTCTGTGGATGGAACTGGTTAAATCCACAAACAATAAGTACTTTCATAATACCATTGCTTGACTGTGGTAATAGTATGGTAATAAAAACATTAGTGTTTTTAAATTGTCATTTTTAACAGATACAGAAAATAAGAGCAGCACTTGAATCAAGTTTTTTCCCAAACAACTTTTCTGTTGGTGTTTACTTTTCCCTTAACCAGTCCACTGCCAAAACCCATACTGTATTGCAGCTTGTGGTTGCTTCAGATCTGTTTCCTTCAATTTGGTTGACATCTCTTTGACTCAGCTCCATGTGTGTTTTGACATCCTTAGTAAATTTCTGCGCTGTTTGACTACTTTCTGTCTTCTTATCTCTGCTGGAGACCGGTCAGCCATTAAGCACCAATCTAAAGTTTTGTAGTCGCCCAATAAACTGAGAGAAATGTCCTCCTTGTTGTCGATCGATGCTGCTGGAAACTTAAGTTTTTGTCCGACTGTCAACACAAAGAGGTAAAATTATCAACAGTATACTAGATCTGCTGTAACTCCTTTCCACATAACTCCCTTTTGAGATATGTGATGTGTGTCATCAGGTTTTTCCTAGAGTGGCCTTTGCTGTTCCGAGTTATTGTCAAGGAGTTTTGACCAATCAAAACCAAGTATTTACCCCAGGTGGGTGTCAAGTAAAGCCAGGTAATGAAGGCACATTAGATGCTAACAGAACAGCGTTAATTGCATTAACAGTGCAACAACCAAAACAGAGGAACTGCATACCAAAAGCACTACCAAAGTGTTTTAGCATGGGGAATTATTAAAGTGAAAAAGAAATGTGCTCATGCATCTGGCTCCAAGTATGAACTCTCCATGACTCTGAGTGCACAGGGAGGAGTCAGCTGGTTTGCATAGGGTAAAACTGCCTGGATGGAGCTCAAACTTAGAGAACCAGTGAGTGTTGTCAAACACACCTTGTCAACACACTCTTGTGCACAACTACATACACTACAACATTCAGCCAGAGCCAAACATCATTGTTCAGACAGAGGCCCTGATGGCAGCCAACAGTGCTATTACAAGAGGGGTGAGGTGAGGTAAGGTGACAGGGCATTGAGCGGCACTCACCCATCCCTCAAAAAACTACTGATTATTTGTCCATCAGCTAAGTACTTAAACCCTAAGTGCCTCAGCAGAGGTACTCAGGGCCTTCAGTAAATAAGTTTGATTGTTGATTTGGTGGTACAGTGATGAGTACTGTTTCCATGAATTTCCTTTCAGAAATAAATAAATAAAAAGAAACCTTTGGCCCTGGATCAAGGCCCAGGCACCAGAACTGGAGCTGGTCCACATGCACTGGGCTGTAGCTGCTGGATTATATAAATTATGATAGTTTCAATCTGAAACCCATTGGCTCTCATCTGACAACAGTTAAGCCTCTCTGGGCAACAGCCAATAATTCAGGCTTCAGGCGTATGTAGCAAAACTCAGATAATGGACATGAAGTTTCCTTCTACAGTCCAACTTGCAACTTGAGACAAGAAAGCAGTTGGAGATAAGAGACCTGTACCGTCAGTAACTATGAAGATATATAGATATATATAAAAAGCCAATTATAAGCCAAACCCATTGTTGGACAACCAGTGGGTTAGAGGTTGTATTTCAGCGACTTGATTCTGCTTATTTGGCAATCAACTAATTTCTTCGACCAATGTCCACTCAAACATGAATGGTCCACAGTGCTTCGAACATATTAGGAATTGAGACTCAAACGCTTCTGTTCATAATAAAAATGTATACATAACTGGTTACAAAAGGTAATAACAGGCCATACAGACACATTTACCTGTAGAAGTAAATAAAAGTTCAAAGTGCATTAGTTTCACTTTTGCCAAATACCCAGCAGCCTGTGCTCCAGGCTGGTCTGGTGATTCACATAGTGTAGATGTGTAGAATTGCATAAAAGTGTTCTGCTATGAAAAATCAGACATTTGTAACAGGTAGAATAAATACTGAGTGTATGTGCTACAAAAGCAACGCATAGCACATTCTACTAAGCCCTCAATTACAGCTGTGCAGCAGAGAGGTCAGACGGTAGGAGTGACGCAGAAGGAGCACAGAGAGATCTCATTACCTCAAATGCCTCCTGAGAGCTATGGATGACTGCAGTAGACAGAGCCTGAGGGTTTACTTAATTGCATCCTTCATTACTGAGAGTCTTCATTAGCACCCTTAACATTTGTGGTTTTGTAATGCCTTTTCATGCATCCAACTTGCATTGAACAGCCCAAGTTGAACCTTGTTTTTCCGTCTCAAGGAGGTTTTTTCAATCACAGGCTTCTCCAGTAGCACACTACGCTTCCTGACTTTCAATAGAGGCCTTGTCTGTGGCAGCCATACAGTAAGCAGTATGGCTAGAGTTACACCTTTTGTAAAAGCCATCCCCTATGCTTTGCTGCCGACAGCTAAGGAATGTGCAGGACAGCATTGCTGTTTAACAGCCTTACAGTCAGGAATGTCTGCAAAATGCACCCTTCTTGAGGTTTCTGCGGCTGAGTGGGAAGGAAAGTTTTTGGCTGAGTTGGGTGAAGGCAAGGTTACTCCCTCTTGATTTCTCAGAGGGACTGGCTGGAGATGACTGGGGTTTCACTGTGGCCGCTCCCAAATATGAGTCACAGTCTCAGTCTGTGCTTCATTTAGGAAAGCTCACCCAGGTGGGAAGAGCTCATCCTGTGTGTTTAAGGGTAAGAGCCCAAACAGGACCAAATGGGACGTTTCCATCTCTATATTTAACACGTTTTGTTATTGTTCACTTAAAAAAAGATTTAAAAAGTCTATTTTTAATACAGAGACATCTCCTTGAAAATATATACTGATTAAACTTTTAGCAATATCAAATTTAAATGCTTTTGGGGAAGTGGGCTTTGCCAAGAATACTTCATTTTATATAAAATACTGACTTCAAGAATAAGCGTGGTGATTTACCAAATTTACCATATAACAAAAGCAATGTTTTAAACAACTGCTAACTCAACGTTCAGAGACCAATCAACTTTGGACTTTGCATATTGACAATGCTTGTTGGCAGGATTATTTTGTTGTTGTTGTTGTTTTTAAGTTGTGTTTTGGGTTTTTTTTGCCTTTATGATATGACAGTTGAAGAGAGACAGGAAATGTGGGGAGTAGAGAGTAGGGGAAGAAATGCAGCAAATGGTCGCGGCTGGGAGTCGAACTGGCGACCTCTGCAAAGAGGACTATATATAGCCTCTGTATGTGGGGCACTTAGACCGCTTGGCCATCAGCGTTCCTTGTTGGTTTTTTCATAAGATAAAGAATATCTCAAAACTTACTTTTCCTTTGATTCATCAATCAATCAATCTTTAGTTGTATAGCGCCAGATCCCAACAAATGTTATCTCTAGACGCTTTTACAAACATAGTAAGGTCTAGACTCTAGACCACTCTATGCCAAATTATGAAAAGAGACCCAACACTAAGACAGGGTAAGACTCAGTCTTATCTCACCTTAATCCACCATGAGCATTGCACCTTGCAGTATTTAGCGGCGAGGAAAAACTTCCTTTTAACAGGCAGAAACCTCAGGCAGAACCAGACTCATGTTAGACAGCCATCTGCCTCAACCAAGTTGGGTCTGGAAAGAGGGATAGAGGAGAATAAGAGATAGAGGAAGCGGTGATAGTGATGAGACAAGTAGTATAAGCTGTTGCAGCTGGAGTCCAGCACGTCCATGTCAGCTGGAGTCTGGAACATCCACAGCATTTTAAAATGAATGTAAAATTAAATTGATATTTTTATCAAGGTTGTTCCTGAACCAAGTGAAAGCATGCCCCAAATGGTCATTATATATGTCCAAAACTGATATCCAAGGAACATTCTTAACAGCAAAGACTTCCCTTGAACTCTTTGAAGAAGCAGCTCTTGGTATTCGGTGAGTTTGAGATATTTTGATTTCCTCATTTACTAAAACCACCAATACCTTTTCAGTTTCCACATGTATTAGGACACACAGGTTCCTTCATGCATACGATAAGCTTAGAGTTTGTTTTTCTCAGTTGTTTTTCTCAGCTGCAAGCAATCATAAATTGACTGACACTACATAGCTGATTACATCATGTTTTGAAACCAAAAGTCTTTAAGTATAATAAATGAGATGAAAACACAAAGATAAAACAATTTTTCAAAAAGTTCAGTCATCCCTCTCACTTTGTTTTCTTTATTTGAACCATTTTTTTCTCAAAACCTGAATGTTTTTCTACAAAGCTCACAGGATTTCTGAGCTACAGAGCACTTTCAAGTGAAGGCCAACCATACCCTGTGACATGCAGCCGACCGCACAACATCTCACTTCCTTGGCAACTGTGACTCATTTCCCTAGCAACGCAGCAAGGACAGCTTCATAAAAAGGGAACTCACAGCCGCTGCGCAATTAGTCACAGATGGATGCTGTTATGAAACAACCACTGATTTTAAGGACAAACTGCAATCTAGTTAAGACGGATAAACACAAATATAAATAAGAAACATTTATTACTGATCATTGAGAGCATGGTCTCTGCTCATGTCATGTGCAGTATGTGTCCTCTAAATGCTAAAAATGTTGAATCATTTCCTCATACATTCACAAAGACGCAAAACATAACACAAATAATTTCTACTACGAATGTTTGTTGTTTTCCTCAACCATAGGACAGTGCAGGATCATAAGATAGGATAGCAAGCCACAAATCATTAATGGATTAGCATCTTTTTGACTATGTGTGACACCTGAGCCTGGAGCTTTGGGTCGCTCCACTGGACCAGTGCATCCCAGCTGGTGACAGCAGTGGCTTGTGTGAACAGCCTTACGAAGAACAGTCAGGGTGTGTGTCTGTGTGAACCAGAAACCAGATCTTTTAAAGAAAGCGGTTTCCACTGAACGGCCATAAGGGTAAGTTAGCTGTATATAGGTGGGATTGACATTGCTGTGGTTTTGCCAATACAATTTTCCCATTAAAATATGAAATATAAGACTTAAGTAGCAAATTCATGTAGTCAGTGGCATAGTTGCTTTACAATATGTATCCGGTACACTACCAGTCAAAAGTTTGGAAACACCTTATCATTCAAGGGTTTGTATTTATTTTAATTATTTGAAACACTGTACATTAATACCAAACACATCAAAACTATGAAATATCACATAGGGAATTATTTAATTAACAAAAAAGTGTTAAACAAACCAGAATATGTTTTATATTTTAGATTCTGTAAAGTAGCCCCCTTTTGCCTTGATGACAGCTTTGCACACTCTTGGTATTCTCTCAGTCTGCTTCATGAAGTGGTCTCCTGGAATGGTTTCTAATTAACATGAGCCTTGTCAAGAGTTCATTTGTAGAATGACTTGCCTTCTTAATGTGTTTGAGACCATCAGTTGTGTTGTTCAGAGGTAGGGTTAGTACACAATGGATAACCCTATTTGACTGCTGTTGTAATCCATATTATGGCAAAACCAGATTATTTCATAGTTTTGATGTCTTCAGTATTAATCTACATTGTTGAAAATAATTAAAATAAATAAAAACCATTTAATGAGAAGGTGTGTCCAAACTTTTGACTGGTAGTGTATATGGAAACAGGATTTCTCTTTCTGCACAGGCCTTATCTGACCAGCAAAAAAATTGCAAAGCTCTGTTGAGAGCGGCTCAAGATGTCTTGTGTTACCTGGTAACCCACATCCATACGTTGTTGCCCTGTCAGCAACTTTTGTGGAGAGAGGACTTAAATAACCTGCAAAATATATGTTGCTCGGTAGAAAACTAAAAGGTCACCAATACCAAAGCTATAGTGGTGTCTTTCACTGCTATGCTTGCTCTACAGCATTCTCCTCAATGCTTAAACAACCCCACAAATGGCTCCCATCAAACATGAACAGCTCCAAAACTGCATCATAGATATTCTCTGTCCACCAGTTTTGTTTTTATTTAAGCCTAATGTGGAATTGGACCAACTGTTAATAGTAAAGAAAATACACTTTTTCCCAAAATGTAAGTATAGATCCAAAATAAAGTAGGGATACTCTCTTTAATAAAGTATATATCTTAAAATACAAATCTATCTTTGAGTTATCACTCATGAGCCAGGAGATGTATGTGGTGTGTTTCATTTTCAAAATGTCATCTTTTGGACATTTTAAAGCATCAGTCATTGTGCAGTGTGAAGCTTCCTGTCGACAGTCCATAGATCGGGACTAAGGTAAAACATAGAGGGACTAGGTAACATCGCTGTCGCTCTCCTCTGCACTCTGTCTGTCTGTCTGCACCTGACATAAAACTAACATGTGCATGGTTCTGAGATGCCAAAACGCGGTATTTGCCGACTTGTGGATCAGAGCACTTTACGTTGTGTCTGGGAGTTGTGAGAACTGCAGGTGTGACAGTCAGCAGAACACACACACACACACACACACACACACACACACACACACACACACACACACACACACACACACACACACACACACACACACACACACACACACACACACACACACACACACACACACAGGATGAGGCATGCAAACAGGTTAGTTTGATGACCACCAACGCTCTCTTTCTCCTGCACTTGCAGCAGCTTTAGGTTGAAAACAGTGTGGAACTGTTTGTTTGAAAAGCTTAGGTGCTTTCCAAAACTACTGAACGTTAAAGTAATGGATGTTGTCTCGTTCTAAAGCATGTAGTATGAAACTATAAAATAATCTGACCTTAGTCATGACTCTGCAGCAAGAAGACTTAACACAATGTAAATTTAATTAAACACAGTATTTGCACAAATGCCTTTTGGTTGATTATATAAAGATTTTTATTTTATTTTACAGATACCATCATGTTGATTAAAGCAAAGATCAAAAATGAACAGAAGTATGTCAAGATCAGTGAACCCAGCCTTGATGGATTTTTGAGTTCTGGTAAGCCATCAGTCACACTCCATTGTACAAAATTAAATGGAAGTGCCAGTTGTTGACTTTTAAAAATGCACGTCATTTCGGTATCAAATGAAAATCGCTCTGTTTTCAGCAAGCTCCTTAGGACAACAGCCATGCGGCTAGAGAAACTACTTCTTTAGCATCCACTTATGATTTTAAAAGTTAGGAAGTGGTTTATATGGAATTTAATCATTTTCACAGCACCTAAAAACTGAGTTTCCCAAATCAAAAAAAGAAGAGGAAAGAAAAAGTGGAGCGAGCGCTGTGCATTGTGGGAAACAGTGCGGAGGCAAGGCAGACTGGTCCGATGCTTACTGAGAAATTTTCCCGAATCAGTAGACATCCGGGGAGTTTTGGCATACTGCAGATTTTGCTCTTGTTCCCATACTACTTAGTGCATACTGAATTTTGGCCAAATCAGTACGTACTGCTAGTATAGTAGGCGGTTTCGAAAACAGTCTTAGTTTGTTTTCTCACCTTTGTGTGCTATCAATGGAACACTGAGTTTTTGTAAAACTTGGTAGGGAAGACCGTGTGACCTGATTAGCATGGCAGGTATAAAGGTATCACGGAAGGGGTATACCTCTTATTACTCCGTTGCTGCCCCCGCCCTCCGGAACTCCCTCCCCAAACAGATACACAACTCCACTGACTTACAAACATTCAAATCCCAGCTCAAAATGCACCTCTTCAGAACTGCTTTCAACTGTTTATGTTTTTATATCCACTGTGTTTCTATTTTGTTTCTTTTAGTCTGTCTTTTAATGTCTGTTATTTGTGAAGTGTCTGAGTTTTTTTGAAAGGCACTAAATAAATAAAATGTATTATTCTTATTATTATTATTATTAGTAGTAGTAGTAGTAGTAGTTTTAGCAGAACACCCTCATCATACTTCTTCAACTCACACAAAAGTGAAGCTCACTTTTGATAGTCAGACTACGTCACATGCCTTTAAACTGACAAGATCACTTTCTTTGTCGGTAAAGACTTGTACCATTTGGATTTTTGTGACTGGAAGGTTTTATCATCCCTTTTGTTCATTTTTCGGGGATTTTTGTTATATCATATATGAGTGAGACAGATGCAGGTAGCCTATGTTGATAATGTGTGGTTCTGTGTGAGGCACGACTCAAAAGCTACAGTCTATGAAAGCAGAAAATGAAAAGCTGCAATCCCCATTGGCTCTGGGTATTTCTATTCAACATGTATTTGAAGTTGGATCGAGGGCTCTCACTGATCTGGTTGCACATCCCCCTTGTATCTTGGTGTCTCCACAGTATTCAATAGATACCAGAGAGCCAATGCTGGCAAATCACTCATTATCCAGCCGAATACAATGTGTGGCTTGTTGAATCTGCAGTGCTACAGACTCCCTGTTGCAAACAAACACTACACATCTCTGAAAGAGGGTCATTACCAAAAAACATTCACCCATTGTGGACTCAACTAAACACAAACACCACTTAGAGCTAAGATCTTTTTAAGAGGCTGATGTTTTAGCTAAAGGAAATTGGATTTACTGTAAGAGAATGTTAAGTAGTACTGACAAATGATTTCTAAACAATGACCAACACCAAACACACATCAAAAACCATAAAGATGTGTAATCAGAGTGCTCCAAAGATCCCTCCTAACTGAGAGCTGTTTACCTGCTGTACTGCATACTTCTCTTTTCATTTAGTGACCTCAGCTACTAATGTCTTTTACAGGTAAGCTGTTTTTCAGTTTTAAAGTGAGTTCTGCAAACTCGGCGTCTCAATGGCTCTTCTCCAGATGGGGTGCTCTCATAAGCATTACATAATGTCCTTGAACCATAGCAAAGCACACAAAACACTGAAATTGAAATGGGGAAAAAAGACAGAGAACAAGACACCCACACATCTGCACCATCCACACTCACACAAGCATTCACTGGAGGCATGCTCCAGCTTGTACCAGCTGCAGGCTATTTTACCATTGGACAGTTAGTTAGCCTCACAAGGTTATTTCATTTACATCCATGTGACTCTAAGAACTTTGCAGCTGAATCATTATCCTACACCAATACATCGGTATATCAAGACCAAAGGACTCTGATCGTCCATGAAATGTGCCTTTTTGGTAACAAATAAATGATGTACTTTGATTGTGTGCTGACATTAAATATCATTGTACTCACTAAACTCTAAGAGGCAGACTGTAATTGGTGTTTTCACAGAGGGACTGTGGGTGGGGAAGGTGCCCTGGAAATGACACAATATAACAGACAATAGGGTGGAGAGGCTTTTCTCTAATGGCACACCAAAGCATCCCATCACAGCAGCTCTGATCTTTCTCCAAAGAGCGGAGGCAAGAGAGCACAGCCTTTCATAGCCCCTCAAGTGCTCTCACAAGCAAGATACATTAGCAGTCTTCAACAAATATGACTGAGAATTAGAGGTGAGGTGAATACATAACAGAATACATAACACAACATTGATACCCTAACTTTCTGCACAAACTGACTGCTAAAGCACTACCATATTGTGTAGCACGAGTACCATAAACTATTCAAGGTTGCTATCGAAGCATCAGCATGGGCACTCGATTTCTAATCCTCAAAGACAACAAACTTGCTTTATTAGGCTCGAGTTATGAGCAAATGGGGCAGCAGTAGCTCAGTCCATAGGGATTTGGCTTAAAGTCTCAGTATGGACCAGGTTTGTAGATTGGACTGGTAGCTGGAGAAGGAAATGTGCAAATCACTGAACCCCCAACTGCTCGGGTGGCGCTGGTAGATGGCAGCCTCTTCACTCTGACATCTCTCCATCAGTGTATGTCCATAGTGTGTGTGTGAGTGTGTCTGTCAAACTATATGTGTATAGAATGATCAAAAAAACACCAGGAGTGAATTTATAAAGAATAAGTTTGTAAATGCAAAATTTTCCCGGATATTCAACAACACTCATTTCTCCTTTTTCAGTGACTAAACATACAAATATGAAAATAACCATAATAACAAAAATTTGCAATGTACATTAATGTATCCTGTTATTATGTTCATAACACACTCTAGTATTTGAGTGTATTATGTCCTTGCATGTTTGCAAACTTTCAATGAGTCTTCGCTTTCAAACGTTTCAAGATGTTAAGTACAAAAAAAAATAAGCATTCAGCCTAAAGAAAAGAAAAAATGTGAGCTAACAGATGGTAGTGGACAGTCAAAACAGGGACACTAAGTCTCCTGCAGATTTGATGACGTCAATGACAGAAACCTCTGAACCTAGAGTGACTTTAGAAAACCCAATCCCAGCAGCACCCTGCTCATGTTCAGTATTTTTGTACAGCGGGGACGCTTCCTATGATTTCACAGCACAATATGGGGGGAAATCCTGGGAGTGTGACATGGAGAGAGCCATCAACCCAGTAAAGGTCATCTCCTCCCTACACTTCTGCCTCGCACACTTACATCAGTGAGCAGTGAGATGAGGTTAGGTTCACTTTAAACAGATCAAACAAGCTTAAGCAGAGTAAAAACAATCCGGAGATTTAAGAGGATATGAATCACAGACCAATGACCCGATGACCAATGTTTTGGTTCTGTTTTTGGACCTGTGTTTACATCCTTGCCAAGTCAAACACTCTGACATAACACCTGTTGTAAAATCATATTACGAATACACTGCTGTTGTTTGGAAAAGTGGACCAGTCTTTTTTAGAGCAGCTTACATCATTTTCCCCTCTCCCCTGACACCATGAGGCAGATGAGAATGTGGTTATCTATTTTACACCTAATCTGCCACCGAGCCAATGTTAAAATGTCTGAAATCATCCCAAAAGATTGATGATAAGAAACTGGTGGCACTAGGTCAAATTATATTAGGGCCACCTTGTCACTATTTAGTTAAACAGTGGAGTTTAAGGAGTTTCAGAGAGCGGGGGTAAAAACTCTGAAAATGAGCCGGTGAGAAGGGAATGAGTACCAGCAGGAAGGTCCAACTAATAGATTATTATTTGCAGTCTCCTGGCATAAGTAGCAGTGATGCTAGCAGATGCTAAAAATCTATGCAACCTGCAGATAAGCATGAAGATGAAAATAGACGACTGCTGGGTGTCAGAGGGCCCTTCATCATGCTGCTTACATGACACTGGTCATGTGCAAAAGTATGTATTATGTTCTTACCAAACAACAACCTCCAGCCACGAAAATTGAGGCCAATGCGGAAGTGCTAAAAACTACAGTTCCTCGAGTGTCCACTTGAGGCTGGCTCCGGAAGTACTGGAAGATTCGAAGATATTAGGATTACAAGTTTTCTATTATGAGAGGCACAGTGGACTTGACTGACAGGCGGGAACACTGTAGCTGTTGGCTAGGAGGCTCTTACCTACCTCTTTACCTCACTCTAGCTCCACAGCAGTTAGATTGACTTCAGTGTTTCCAATATGGCACCCACCAACAATTGGCTTCAAAACAGTGCTTCAGAAACAGATTGGTGACGTCACGGATACTACGTCCGTTATTTATACAGTCTATGTGGAGCACCAAGAAACTGCCTGCTAAACTAAAGCTAGCTGCATCCCAGCTCACATCTACTCTTGTCGTACTGTGTCTTTGATGGTGCTGGACAAGAAATCATGTTCAACAATAAATGATGGCTACGAAGATGTTGTAGCAGCGATGCGAACTGTTTCGGTAGCAGTGTAGTCCCTCTTAAGGATAGAGGGTTATGTATCTAATGAGTGCATTGAATGACA
The DNA here is from genome assembly GCF_009762535.1 of Notolabrus celidotus. Lineage (NCBI taxonomy): Eukaryota > Metazoa > Chordata > Actinopteri > Labriformes > Labridae > Notolabrus > Notolabrus celidotus. Next base: position 15,398,803 of record NC_048274.1, on the reverse strand, counting down.
TACATGAGAGCAATATTCAAGCCTGAATTTGAGCTTTTATCAGAGACATTTAATAGTGGTATCGGCATGAAAAAATCTAACTTTGACAAGCTTTGACTGTACTTGCTTTTATGACCGAAGGTAGAAAAGCCCACATAAGACGGAAAATGTGACGTCTCTCTCTTAATTTGCATGAATAAAGCAGCACAGAAAAGGAGAAAGAGAAAGAGCATTTATAACATGCATGGCAGAGGCTGTGCTGAAGGAGGATTAGTGCTGATCTCTGGCTGGAAGCATCAGAGTCAGAGTTAATGAGTCCGATTAGTCCCCAGTGAGTGTTCAGGGATTAGCACACTGTCCACTATGAGGAACCCTTCTCATTTAAGCCTAAATGGGACAGAGAGCACAGAGCCTGCTGGAAAGAAGAGGATAAAACATGAGAGATGACAAGAGGGAAGATGGAGAAAATGGGAGAGAAGGGACAAATGGGTGAAATGATCTGCTTTATGAGTGGCTAGAAGCATTTGGAAAATGTCATGGGGTATAATGACAAAAGAAAATGCTTGTTATGTGACTCAGCATGTGTGTATGTGCTGGGAGAAGACAGAGCTCAATTGCAGTTCTATACTGACAAACACAGAAATAGAGGTAGAGGAGATTTATCCTGGCACAGCTCACACAAACACTGACTCTAGGAGATACTAGATCACATGTTTCATTCACAATCATTCTTTTTTAAAAACTGTTTGGGATTTGGGTGAAGTGTTCTTCACAGAATTATTGCACAAATCAGATTTATGGTCTCTTGCTTTGATGGTACACTTCGTCAGAAAAGCGTATTATATTCCTATTTATTTTATTCAACATTATTCAGTTTATTGTCCTGACATCAAAGAGCTTAGATGATTTAGTCTCATCTACCTATATGGTTGTCTCTCCTTTGTAAACATGTTCTACCATTGTGAAGAGAAGTATTAGATAATTAGTAAGTACATTATTATTGACAGTGAATAAACACTTAGCTAACCTCAATAAGTGAAAGGAAAACAGAGCAAGAGACATACTGACAGCAGTAGAAGAAGAGAGCATGAGTCAGTCTGCCTGTCAGAAGGTGTCAAACCTAGTTCTAAAGAAAACCTGCCATCAGTCATATTGACATTTCCTGTAGAGGTTCAACATATTTCCTGTCAAGGTCACCGTCGTTGATACTATAAGCAGCCCATGCTGAGAACATGCTTTCAGGTTTGCAACAGAAGTTAGCGCCTCCTTCTTCTAATCAGTGATCATGCACAAAAACAAAAATAATCACAACTGATTGGTCATTTCTGAACATTTTAACTAGGGCTTGGTGATATGGCAATAAAATATGATCAGAATATTTCTAGCATGGATAAATACATATTATAATTAAAATACAACATTTTGACAATCTTCTAGGTTTTGGAATTTCCTAATTTTCCAAATTTCCTTGATGTACTAGCCAGTTATGAATTTAACATTAAGATTAGCTTGTTGGAGATGCAGTGCCAACAAGTGGTCGTTGGTTTGACTCCTGGCCTCGACCATTTGCTGCATGTCTTCCTTGAGCGGCAACCTCCGGTCTCAAAATATGAAGCCCATGCGAAGTGTTATAGACTGCAATTCATTGAGTTTGCTTGAGGCTGACTGCAGAACCGCCACATACAAACCACATACACACCCATTCAAAAAAGATGATCTTTGCGGCATTAATAAACATGTTTACAGCCTGGTTCAAAAAACGGCTTGGGTCTGAAGAGCTCATTTCTCTATCGGTACACACTGTACGGGGGTGAATTTTTTTATAACGCGACGTTCAGAAGATATTAATATTACGAGTTTTGCCAATTTAAGGACATGACTGACTTGACTGACAGGCGGGAAACTGTATCTGTTGGCGAGGAGGCTCTTACCCGCCTCTTTACCTCACACTAGCTCGACAGAAGTTAGCGGTTTCCCACATTCCCTGATTCTCGTCAGCGGTCCTATCTAATACAAGCGAAAAACCCCAGAAATATACATTTAAAACATAAATAAACCAAAAAGATTAGCCTGTTCGTACGTACGTAGAAGCTGAATGTGTTACAAGTTTCGGATTTCTTCAGCGTTTATAGTGCATGAGGATGTTCTGCAGCAGAATCATCAGTAAGTGTCTCCTTCTAAACAAACAGACCTGATAATAAAAACACTAAAACACTGAATAAGGTATTTTCAGGTACAATGCCTAAGTGTCTACTGAGCTTTTCAGTGGATAGGATGTCAAGTGAAGAGTCTGCCCACAGACCTGCAACTAATGTCCATATGACTGAAACTCTGTTTCGATTTTTGTCAACAATTTCCTTATTTTACAGGATACCAGGATTTCACTTTCACTGTCAGTTTTACGCCCCCAGGTTTTACTCATTTTCTTTCTCTTTTCTTCTTCTGACTTTCCTCACCAGCAGTTAAAACAATGCTTTGCACTGTTAAAGTGGGTGTGCGTGTAGTCTGGGTTTTGTTTTACTTACAAGCTAAAAAGTACAGATTTACTTGCTTTCATTGCTATTTCAGCTGTGACAGGCTGCTACATCCAAGAGCTTCATACTGAGTGAAATGTCAGAGTTTATCACTATTAATGACAACAATTGCATCACGCTTTCCCACTGGGATCATTTTTCAATCAGCCCTTATTGCAACAAACCTTGGGGGTCAAACTAAACAGATCACTGCTTCCTTCACGGGTGCAAACAAGGAGAGTACCATTTGGTCAGGGGCCATAGCAAAAGCCCGGTCACATGAAAAGTGCACCGAAGGATACAGGCTGATATATAAGAGGCCTAAATCTATGTGCATTACTCCTGTAGGACTACATAACCCCATTAATTTTGTCTCAAGGACTTTGAACGTATCACAGTTTTACATAACTACAGCTCACATGAACCCTCATGATGTTAGATTCTGTAGAGTAAGCACAAAGTTTTGGAAAAAACCTGACTGACAAAACTCTAAAGGACTTAATCCTCACTTTGTGAACCGCTATCTTATGCCTACATGGTTGGCTGAGGCTGCATGACATAGGAAAAAAGAAACACAAAACAAGTCAACCACTAGTTATTATGAGCCTCGTCACAAAGCAACGATAAAGATAGTAGACTCTGCATCACTCCAAACGGCACAGATCTGTTTGGGGTGCTGTTTTGTTGGTGTGCTTGCATGCGTCTTTGCTGCACAACCCACAACAGACCGTCCCTGTCCAGACCCATTAATGTGTAAAAATTATTCTAATAACATGCTCAATTATATCAGGGTTCCCATCATGCCAGAATGAGATACATCACAGCATGACAATGGATAACTGCTCACCAAAAGCAATTGCCCAATGTATGGTGTCACATTTTCATTTTCTATGGATGCATTAGGCCTCCCAGCAGAACATTGATCCGCTGATCCATGACCAAGAACTTAACCCTGGGGTCCCAGAGAGCCGCTCTCTGTTCCTCTGTGCCTATTATGCTAGAACAAATGAGCTCAATACTTCAAGCCAATTCACTGTTTGCCCTTCATTTGATTTTTAACCCTGTGTGCATCTTTCTTAACTCACAGTTGAAGCTCACTGACGTTTAAGGTCTAAGCCCATCACCATCTGGTAACCCTGTGAGCTTCCTCCATCCGCTGCCAGAATATTGGTACAGGAATTAGTGATGTAATCAAGCTAATTATATTCACCCTACAAACACACACATACATACACACAGCATCATCCCTATGCTGATGGTGACACTATGCATGATTCATTAAGACAGAGGCGTGAGGTATGTACTGATAGTGTGTGCACTGCATTATGGAATGCATTTAAACAACCCTCATTACAATAAGGTTGAGACGCTGTTGATTAAAATATGCAATAAAATAAACTGATTTTGATGGTTTGTAAATCACTGAAACACAACAACTAATTCTAAATATTGGAAAGACAACATATCGACTGTGACTGTTAAACTGCTCCTTTTAAATGTGATGACAGCAACTTGTTTAAAGGAAGTTGGAGCAGAGACAACAAAACACAAAAAAGTTGTGCAATGTTTAAAAGAAGACAAAAAACAAATGTGAAGGAACGCCTCTGAACTAATTCAGCAGGTTAGTAACACAGCTGAGTATGACGAGCGCATTCCAGAGAGGCTGAGTCTCTTAGAAGTAAAGATGGGAAGAGGTTCGCCATTCTATGAGAGACTGTGTGCAATTAGTTAAAACATTTCAGAATAATGCTCCCCAGAATCTGGAAATTGAGTACCTGAAACTAAATAATTATCAAATGACATGGGGAAAATGGGAGGTCAACGCGGAAATCAAAAAGCAGTTGGGCTCTCACCTAGACCTGGGGCTTCCAAACTTTTCAGCCCGCGACCCCTAAAAATATAGGTGCCAAAGACTTGTGACCCCCGCTGTCCATTGAAGTTGTTAAATGTTGCTTCATACTTTAAAATGAGTTTACCTATATGCACATGTGGCTGTTTCCTGAGCTGAGAATTAACCTAGCTAGCCCTAACCCTAACTTTAGGAGTCATCTGGCAACAAAGATAGGTAGAAAACTAATTAAATGTACGTCTTTGCATAATGGGTAAAATAAGCAAATTTAGATTACATTAAAAAAAATTTAAAAACTGGAAGACATCTTGCTACCCCCATTGGTGTCTTGCGACGCCCCAGGGGCTCCCACCATACACTTTGGGAACACCTGACCTACACAACAACAAAATAAACCCTTTGTATATTTAATTCAAATCCAGCCCTGGTTCAACACAACTTCTTTAACTTCCTGACATTTCAGTAAATCAATGATTTCTTTGAAGAAATCAGTCCAAATCACATTATTTTACTTTGAGCTCTTTGGATTTTCTTTAATCTTTCAGAACACTCATTGCTGCTGTTGGTAGTCACAGAGTAAACATATGTTCAGAGAGAGGGACTTCGAATGTCAACACTATCCCTCCCAACCAGATTTCCTCTTAGCCCCCCAACACAGATCGGTGTGTGCAGTCATGATAGTGCCGGAATCATAACCAATCAGAAGACGTAGTAGGGGCCGCCCCATAACCAACCAGGACAGAGGATTGGAGATAAGCTATGATTGGTCTGTCATAACGGGAACGAGGGGAGTGATATAATAACATTGCTTGATACAAAGGCATTGGAAAATGCAGAGAATTCGCAATAGTCTCATATTACTCCACTTACCGATGGGTATCGATGGACATTATGACCTTTTTTCCAAACACAGCAGAAAAAAAATAACGTTTTTTACACTATTCCTACCAACAGCAGCTTTAAGTCAACCTAGCAGAAATCTTACAAGTAGACATTTCAAAACCTGGGCAAACTGATCCACTATTAGCGAAAGGACACTGTTTTTTGGGGGGGGGATCAACCGGCCACTAAATAATCTTTATTTTGAATGCTTGGAAAGCAGTACACTTTGCTTTTTCATGGCACAGCTCAGTGGCACGAACACAATGGATAATAATTACCATCACAGTTCCCCTTTGTTTAACATTAAAGCTATTTGAGAAGCAATAACTGAATTGAAGACCACTAATGAAGCAGCTGCTGCGAAACGTTAACTTTTAGTCCAGTGCTACAATGTGTTTGTTTTCTGAGGCAGACTGAAATGAGAGGGTACAGCCACTCAGGCACTGCTGAACTACTAAGCCCCCTGAGCATGGTGTTCTAGGAAGAGATAGAGGAGATAAACTCCTTTCAGTGAGCACTACTTCTGCATACTTTTAAAACAGCACATGCTTCCTGCTCCAAATATGTTGGGGTCAAGATTAGTAGGAGGAGCACTAAGTCACTGAGGGGACGGTAATACAACATCAGAGATAGATCCCACTATACTGCTCAGTTTATCATTCTAATTCACAGACAGTTAAAATCTCAAAAAAGCTGCACAATAAAGCAAAGTGCACAGAGTCAACATGGTCATACAAAAACGCCTGCATAGTTGCACATATATTCCTGCTAAATCATTGATTGGCATTGTAAACACGTATGCATTATAAAGAAAACTGCACGTTACGATCAGACGATAACAAGAGGAGAATTTAACAATTACTGAGCGACATCAGCTCATGTAAGGTGCCTGTGGTGTTCAAAAACTGCTCAATGTTGTGCCATTTGTTGTTACAATATCAACGAAAAGAATCATCAAACTACCGTCGAAGTAGACCGCATGCTGCTTTAACCTCTGAATAAAGGAAGCTTGCTGAAAACCAGAAGTCTGCAAGTCACCCGAGGAAAGGACCAAAGTCAACATTAGGACAGTGGATGACAAGAGGCGCAAAGTGAAGACGCGAAATGATAAGATACAAAATACAACAAAACTAAAAATGTACCATCATGCTCCTGCAAAATTTAAGCCTTTGTTTAAAATGTGACGCACAAATAAAGCTTTAAAATTGAGTGAAACTTTTTGACTTAGTGGCGAGGAAACACGCCTGTCACTCTTTTGTCTGAACGAAGCAACAATTAACCTTCTCCAGCGCTGCGTCTTCTCTGCCACAACATTGTTTTCATCAGGCTTCACACACAGGACATATTTTAAGACGTAAAAAAGACCAAGCATCTTACCTGACAGGTTTGCATTAAGTCCAGTAGAGAACTCTACATGGATCACCTGTAGGTACAGGCTCGGAGCGCGTGCTGTGATCTCTGTGCTCCTCTCCTCACACACTGTCAGTACGCGCGCCTCTCCGGCGTCAGGAAGCCCCTCCTCAAACATCACCTCAAACAGTGACGCTGCAGAGCTTTAATATGCAATATCTTACTAAATGAGAGGAAACTGTAAGAATACATGATACCAAACATCAGGGACATGTTTCAACACGCGGTTAAATTATACGGTTTTTATTGCATGGATTGTAGCTGCAAGGAACAATGTTTCAGATGAGTACAGTTTGAAACCTTCCAGCTGTGAAGAGAGATGTGAGTGGACATTCAGATGGCACGGCTATAGCTTCATTCACTCCCCCCCCCCCCCCCCCCCCCCCCCCACCCCTTTTAGTCTGCCACGAGACCAGCGCTTATATACTGCATTTAAACCCCAGATGTGAGAAATGATGGGGGACAACAAACCATTCTCTACAGGCTGTATGTTCAAGCATTGATCAAATGTGCTTCACTGTTTAAACACAGGATATTGAACTTGCTCAGCTGTGACCATGACATCCTGTAGCTGCAGCAGCAGAGTAACGATACATGATGTGAAGTGGCTGTTATTGCTGGCTCCTGGTTTTTGTTTACTGTGTGCAATTTTTGTGACATTTCAGAGGAAATACAAAGGGGTTGTTGTGTGCTTTGGTGAGTAAATTCGTACGGTAAAAGATCATCTCAAGGAATTTTTCTGTGTGCAGCTGCTCATTGAGTTAAAATATGTGAGGAGAATCAGGAAGAGAAAAAAACGCAGAAATTTCAACCATCCAAATGCAGTATACAAGCCCAAACTCTGTGGACTAGGACTTGGAGCGATGACTCCATCTACAGGTGAGTATATGTACTGTACTGACAGAGGGTGGGTGGGGGCATCTAGTGTTCGTTGCACTGATAGTTCTATAAAATAAAATAAAAATCAGCTCCCTTTTAAAGTAAGTAGACCAGCCACATATTAAAACAAAATTCTCACCGAGAACTTGTAAAATGGTCTCATAAACTTTTCAAAGTTACTTGGTCACTCAACTGTCACTGGAAAAAAAAAAAAACAAGCCAAAAAAATATTTAAGGTGGCATTACTGTACCAGAGTAAATATCTTCCCATCACACATCCCTCTCATATTTCAAATATCGGACTCAAAGATACGGGCTCTATGTTAATTAAACATTTATCCATACTATGTTCATATAATTAATAAAAAATAAATACATTTGACAAATACAAATGATTCTGTAGTGGGTAAATTACCAAAGGAACAGATTATCACCCACAGTTTGAATTCTTAACACATTTTTTCAAGTGTAGGATTTCTCAGTAAAAACCATTATCACTCCTTATATTTTAAATTTGTAGTCTTTAAAGAGTGGCTTTAAAGACCACACTGTGGCTGTGCTATCGGGCTCCATCCAGACATCTATAGGGCTGTATGTGAGCACTGGCTCACAGAAGGCTAACTGTTAACACTGTAGCACACTCACAGAGAGCAACCAGGAGGAAAAGGAGATGCTGATGATTTATGTTGGCAATGGGACCCAAACCAGCTCCTGGCTTCGGCCAAAAAGCTGCGGGCACAACATGTGCACGTTTACATGTCTTCAATCGGTATATCTTGTAAAAAGGTAATATTAAACATTTTCATATCACTTAACTTTTTTAACCTTTTTTTGCTTATGTGTTTTTTGTACAAATCTTTGTATAATCTGTTGAGACATAACAAAACAGATTAGACCAACAAAAAAAATCAACCAACAAAAAAAAATTCATGCATAAGTTATGTCCCACGGTTACTGATTGCATTTGTAAGTTACCATCTTAAAAAATCTGTGTAGGTACTCTTGTTTTCAACATAGCATTTTTGTCTTTTTACATGTTAAGCCATTCCTTCTTTTTTTTTTTTTTTTAACATTTTGTTCCTATTTTCCAGCCAGCAGTTCCAGGTATTGCTCCAGAGTCGTTTCCAGACAGCGACCTGTCTATTCCTGTACAGCAGGAGGCGCAAAAGCCATGTGTAGGTGCTGGCTGTGGGAAGGAAAAACTGCTCCATAAAAAGAGGCCTTAAGGAAGCAAATGTGCATTTCTCCTTTGTGATTTCAGTTCAAGTCCAAGAAATTAAACCCCATTTTCTATAACAATTCTTTTTTTGTTCTTTTTTTCTTCTCAAAATTGTTGCTTGTCACCCCAAAAAGCTTGACAGAGAGACAGACACAGCAGATGTTTTAATACTTCTATCAACCTCCTGAGGCTGGAGTCTGGCAACAAAAGTGGGACAGGACAGTCAGTCAGTTGCAGACAAGGACGGGGACGTGGGGTGGGGTGGGGGGGGCAGGCGAAGTAACCCCTATCTGCATAGGTCGTCTTGTGTAGAGTCCCGCACATTTTTCCTCTTCTTGCTGTTGCCCTGGTGGTGTGGCTTGTTGCTCTGATGACTTTTGGTGCTGGAGGAAGAGCTCTGCTGCCCGTGGTGGCCGCTCTTTTGGTGGGAGCGTGGCGTCCTAGCCTGTGGAAACAACACAGAAAAATATACCATGTGCCTTCAGGATTATTTCTTACTGCTTATATGTTTAAAGTAATTTATAATATGCATACTCAGTTTAACACATTTCTAAGTATGCTTTTCTGCTTGTTTTTATTAAACCTTGTGATGCATAATGTGTTATATGTGTAAACCTGACCATACCTTTCCTCCTTTGTTGTTTCCAGAAGAAGGAGTGCTGGTTTTGTGGTTCTGTGTTCTGTGATTATTGACAGTAGCAGACTTTTCTCTGTGGGTGCTGGAGCCCCGGACAGGCAGCTGCTTAGCTGTCTTACACGGAGTGCCATCAGAATCCTGGGGAAAGTGAACAAGCTAGATGAGTAAATAGTATGAGTAAAACATTTTTACAGAGGTTTAGTCATGATGCTGTGTGTGTGTTTGCAGCTGGAAGACTGACCGCATCGCTGGAGCTGGAAGCTGAGGATGTGGACGAAGGCGACAGTGGGGAAGAGGAGGGAGAGGAGCACAGTGAAGGTGAGGGAGAGGAGGAGTTGGATGAGGTTTTGCTATGGGGAGCCGACGGCAGAACCACAACATCGTCTTCGTCGTCCTCATCATCATCTGGGACGTTGTTGTTGCACTCATCAAGCTGCTGGGACTCAAACAGCGTGACATCATTTCCTAAAGAGAGGCAAATGGGACGAAGTCAGGTCAGTCTAGAGGTAAGCTCATACAGCCCTGGTACAATAGTTCCAGCCAATAACAGGCCAGATTCAACTGACCAGGAAGTATGCAGCCTCATGCTGTCTCCTCATCTCTTCTTTTCAAATTCAGTTGCAATAGGACTTTTAGAAAGATTGTATTTTGTAGGATTTATGTAAACGTACTGTTGAGTGGCAATTCATTCTGTGATGGGTTCCCCCAGTTCTTTCGGATCCATTCTCTGTATTCATCCACTTCCTGCGTTACCCGAATTATTCGCCCAAGTATACTGCAATGAAAAGCAAGAGGAGACATACCTGTTTAATCAGTGTTCAGCACGATCAAACAGAACCAACTCTGACAAGAACAGCTCTTAAAAAGTTAATATAACATTATAGTCGAGAATATTCACCAAGACTTGATACTACTAAATAGTGCTGGGTGATAATTTGATAACGATAACAATAATAATTTTCTCAATATAAATATAACAAATGTTAGATACAAAATTGATACATTTAAACCTGCAATTACCTATCTCAACCTGAGAAAAATAAGAATCTACAAATTAAAACTTCACGATAATCTCATCTTACACTAAAGACCTGCTTCCTGTTAGCACCATCAAAAATGATGGATTAAAGAGGCTTATCAGAGAACTACGTAAATCCAGATACAAGCTGACGAACCATCTGATTTCCCCAGCTTTCACTCGGGAGGAAAAATCTGCCTTTAAATTGAAATGAAAAAATGATTTGATATTTATCCTGATAATTATTGATATTAACTGATGTGAAAAAAGTATTGTGATAACATATTTTTTAATATCACCCAGCTCTACTACTAAACTGAAAGTGTTTAATCAGTCGCAAATTCCCTCAAAGACAAACACAAAACATGAAATCTGTCAGCAATCAGACTGCGGCCTCTCCTTACCTCTCCGTCTCATTATTGGGGTAATACTTGGCGATGGGTGACACGGCGTGGCTGAGCACCACATAGGCGTAGTCGAATGCCTGCTTCACCTGCATGGCACCGTATGAACTCCGACCAACATCATTGTCTGTTGGACCAAACAGATTTGTGTGAACACGAGAACCCAGACACAAATAGCTGCCATCACAATACTGAAAGAGAAAACTTAAATTATAAGAAACAAACACCCATTCTACCCTTTGCGCCTGTGTTCCTACCTGGCTGCAGAGGGTCCTCAATGTAGAGCATGGAGGGCCTGTAGCCATCCATCATGTTCTTCTGCACCTCGTCTTTGGCAACGTAGCAACCGCCATCTTTTATCCTGATACCTGTTTTCAGGTAGTTGAATTGTCGGCCGTAGAGCTCGAAGAATTCAATGAGGAGAACCCCGATGTTGATGTTGGGACTGCAAACATCCTCCCTGTAGTGAAGCTGAAAATGTGCAGGACAAATTAATATCAGTGGTATTGATAGAAGATGAAGAGTGTGTTGATAATCACTAAGAGCATGTGTGTCTTACCTGCAGGAAGCTGACAGCCATGAGAAATAGGCTGTAGGAGCCGATTCCACCAGTAAAAACTTCATTGAGGTCCCTTTGCAGTAGGAACTGCTTCAGCACCAGGACCAGGTAAGGCAGTACAGGATATTTCTACAAGACAAAACATAAAATACACAGAGTGAGGACGAGGGGAAGAATAGATTTTGATGCCTACAGCTCCATCTAGAGGATGAAAGGAATGCTAACTCTAGAATGTTGAGGGAAACATTCTTGTTTCTGACAAGAACAATTGATGTATGAGTGAGTTATAAACTGATATCTCTCAATATGCCACACAACATTTATTCTGTTGACTTTCTGTGACTATGTCTGAAACAATCTAAAATGTGTAATGTGGCATCTTGTGTCCACACCTCTTTGAATTCCTTGATGAGTCGTGCGGCTTTAACCCCACTCTTCACGTTAAAGCTGATGTCCACCTTGACCTCAGTGAAGGAGTCCGTCAGTTTGATGATGGGAACCTGGAACACATACAATAAAATCAGGTGCTAATAATACTGATCCACAACATTCAAAAAGGAAACAGTCACTATGATCAAATGTTCACACTTAAATTGTGCCGTGACTGCTGTATAAATAAACCTTTTTAGCCTGGAAAATAAAAGTTGCAAACGCACACAAACTCAGCTTTAGTGATGTGATCCTTCACTAAGCTAGAACGATTAAAGTGCTAATCTGCTCTTTAAAATTCCAAACATAGATTAAATTCTATACGTAAAAGAAAACTTTCTTTCTTATCAGATGACCTAATTCCTGAAGTAAAACATAGTAACATTGTCAAACTTAGGGTATTTGAGTGTGTGGAGAAAAAAATCAATTGTCAAGATTTTTTTTCCTGTTTTCCCAACCTACTAAAGTACATTAGAGAATGAGCGTACCAGTTAATACTCAATCTCTACACTGTAAGAACTACTCACATATGATTCTAACATTAAGGGTAGTTTAATCTACACTGCTGTAAAACCAAAGGTAATTTGGACATGGCAACACAATGTCCCTTGTGAGTGAGTCGTACCGTGGCTTTGTCCAAAACTTTAATGGAGTTCTCATCTGCAACATTCCTCTTCCGGAGAGCCTCCTCCAGCGTCCATAGCGGGAGGGTCTCCCACTTCCCAAACACGACCAGGTCAATGTCGCTGGTGGGGGAGAGAGATATAACAGGTCACACCAAGTCCATCATGTAACATACAACAGTGACACATTTAACAGCAGAGGGGGGCAAAGATGGATTTGTTGATTGATTTGAAAGTAATTACACACAGTACAGTTCAATAGCATGTTTAAAGTATGTTTGATGTGAATCAGCTGACTGAAGGTGTTGCACACAGCAGAGACGCTCAGGTGGGGGCTGCGGCTGAGTGACAGGTCTCCATGAGCGCTTTTTTTCTCTACTGCCGTACGGATTATGACCTGGTTGCGCTCCCGGCTGACACCTGACCACGTACACATGCTTTTTTTTCTCAATAAGAACGAGTAGATAAAACTGGACACTGTGAGTCTAAAATATGTTTCTGTTCAGTTCCCTTGTTGAAGTCTGAGTCTTCACTTTTATGACTGTATGTCCGCAGAGATTATGAGCCTACTCGATAAGCTGATATTTAGCGTGTTTAACATTTTGAACACCTCAATACGATCTGTAGCTATTCAATACTGTCAGTAATATACACTGTGTCGTGAAGGAAAATTTGATACGGAAAGAAACGCATCTGGCATTGTTTTTGACATGGAAAACATTCACGCTTTTTTAAATGATGAATTGATAATTGATCGTTGACATTTACAACGATCGATCACTGAAAATACTGGAAATTTACATCTCTACTCTAGTCTTATGTAAAAAGGCTGCCGTTAGAGTCATTTACTGATTTAATGAATCTTCTTTTCATTTTACTGTAACATTACATTTTAGAATTTAAATTTGTTCTTTAATACAATACCATTCCAACTTGTTACAACAGTATTATAAATCAGACTAACAAGAGGTATTTTTCTGACTGGGTTATCATAGGTCAACTGTGGTCAACCAAATGTGATACCTGATAATGAAATTCACTTTGTACTTTTAAATCAAGTTGACCGGTTGAATCAAACAATAAACAACAGCAGCACTCCCACTAATAAAGCTTTAACATCGGGATCTTGAATACAATTTTAAGACAACTGTACAACAGCAACAGGCAACACTATATGTGGGTGTGTATTACGTCTGTTTACTGCACAAACAAAGCTACAAACAAGACACACACATGACTGCAGCCCTGCATACACACATTGTAAATAATTAATGCACTGTAACTTAAATACAGGAAAACAAATTGTTTTTGTGTTCTGGTTAGGAGACGTAAACAAGTACACACAGACAGATACACAACCACAAACACCACCCATTGACGCGCACACATCCACAAACAACTAAGTCCCATTAAAGCTCTCAGTGCATGTCAAGAGTCCTCTCATCAAGGTGGCCTGGCTGGGTGTCTGTCTCAGTGTTAAACTAGATCCAGGATCAGCCATGCTAAAAACAATTCACTAGCTTGGCAGAGAACTTTCTTCTTAACATAGTTCAGTGTTTTTGGTAGAGGACCAGTTCGCAGTCACATTTGGGCAAAGAGAAACAGAGAAGAAATGTGTTCCTATCTCATGGTTGGTATAAAAAAACAAATTGCTTACCTTGTTGGGAGATAAAGACCGGTGCTGAAACTCCCAAAGACTTGAACCTAGGGAGAGGAGGTGCAGAGTTACATAAATCAGTAAGTTGCATGAACATTTGCCCATTATCATTATGTTCTAAAGTTGCTTTAGGCAAACCTTATATTAGTTTTCACTCTGATGGTTCATTTAGATTGACTACAACTGGATTTAGAAGATTGTGTAACCAATCAGTCATTATGAATCATTCTCTAATCTTCCCACACTACAACTCAATACCACAAAAACCTGTTCTCGCACCTGTACAAATATTATTATACTGAAGCTCAACTAAGCGTTGATATAATGACAAGCCCAAACAAACCACACAGGTGTGGTACATGGACAGCCTCTTGGGGTAAAATGGAACAGCGTGTAGCAGGAGAATATCCAACTACTTTGTTTGCATTTCAGGAGAGGAATGAAAGTAAAGGATGTAATGAGGCAAACTACTTTATGCTGTGTGCCGCTGATGTGGAAATCAAAAACAGCAGGGTGTTGACACACAATACAGCCCTTCAAGCCACTGATCTCTTTACCTTCATGTTATTAAAGGCATTAAAATATCTTCAGCATCCGGTGCACAAATTGCTGCCCCGAACAGAAATAGATTTAAGCCTTGACCTTTGCTTTACTCTCTTGGCCCGACATCCCACTAACCAGTAGTATAAACTCTGGTTTACAGCCCAGTCACATGTGCAGGTTAAGCCGATTGCAGAGCCATGTTTGTAAACGAGAGCATAGTAAGTCCTGGAGACTTCTATGAAGGATAAGATGAGTATAGGTGGTTGTGTAGGCGAGCTACGTCTTTTCTAGACTTGGCCTTTCTGCAGTCAAACTTTTAGAAGTCCAACTACAAGCTGACCCGTACTATTTTTTCATGTACAAAACACTTTTCATGAGTGTTTGTAGGATTTTTAGGCATCTAATCTCACCACTTACAGGTGCATCACATTGAGTAGATGACCAGGTAACCCTTGCTCACACCCACAGTGGAAAAGGAATAACACTGGTCAGGATTGAGACGGTATTATGCTTCTCATTTAGAAGTGTTAAGCTCGGGGCAGACACACTTTAAAGCAGCCTGCTCTATCAGCAGGATCTAAGTCATTTATGCCCAAGGTGGTGCTGATAACATGTCCCAAACAAGGTACTGTGCAGCAGGGAGATAACAGGAAACCAGAGAATGGAGTCATTAGCTCCATGTCACATACACCTGGTTTATATACATAGTTGGGTAACTGAATGTTGGGAATCACGGACAACACTCAGTCAAAGATGGCTTTGTTTTTGATTAAAGAAATTGTGCGCTAACAGTGTTTGTAAGTGACCAGTTATATTCCACAAATTATTTTTGAAGTTGTGTTGGCCAAAAATAACTCTACTGATGCTAAGTAACTCAGAGATTACAGACATTTTTTTTTAGCAAACAGCTGGGGGCAATTCTTACTCACGTTTTAATAAAGTCCAAACTAAAATCACAGCACACACACACACATACACACACACAACACAGAAAGAATTCAAATAGTTTTTGGGGTTAGGGGTGTTTGTACCTCAGCGCTGGGCCACAGGTCGTGGATGACTCCCTTTATTCTGTCCACCACCTCAAGCCTCATCTTCTCCTCCTCGGGCCGTGGGGAGATGTATTCGTAGAAGTCACTGACCTCCTCATGCAACCTGCATAACACAGACACACAACACAGAGTCATTAGAAGTCAGGGACATTTCATTTTTCAGGAGTGAAATACCAAAACCAGTATTGTTTGGAAAATAAACAGCTTTCAACAACATTAAAGACTGCTGAAGGATTTACTTAATGTGGTGATTAGAAACATCCAATGTCACACGTTTATCTTTAGTTATGAAAGACAGGAAAGTGAACATAACCAGGGGGGCTCTCATTCTTTGTCCAATCTGCACGCCCCCTGCTAGCAGCAAAAAAGACATAATATCTAATGCCAAGGGACTGGGTGCCAACAGTTGCAGCTGTCACACAGTGACAGAACATTGCTAATAGCTTGGCTATTACAACACAAAACCCCAGTTTCTGCACGTAATAGTGAACTGTGAGTTGTTCGTGCCTCACAAGGGCATCTATTATTCAAAACTTTCTCCTTATCTCTTTGTTATCCCAATAATCAAAGCACCATATGTGCTTGGCAATGGGAGTGTAAGATGAGTAAAAATCGGCCTTTTGGAAAACTGACGCAGCAGAAATAGAATACTACCTGTAGTTTCCCTCAGCGGCAATAAATAGGTGAAACACAGAAAGTCAGCAGCATACAACACATCTTGTTGTATGAGGAAAGCCCAAGAAATGAATTTATGCAACAGCAGAAAAGGAAACAGCGTTAAAAAATGTAACCTTCCCCATGCAAATAAAAGTGTCTAAAGACGGCGGGCACCTCCGGGAGTTTTCTAACTTCTTCAACTATTAGTATTCCTCTTCCTCATGAAGTTTCCAACAGACAACTTCCTCAAGTAAGAAGATAATTCATCATGCAGTATGAACCAACTCTTGATATAAGATTTAACTAAGATAACTGTTCAAATAGAAAGGCGTCCTGTCTACTTGGCAAAAGTGTGAAGTTTTGGTTAGGGTCCCTTGTGACAGCAAGGTTTCATTTCCCCAAAGCAGCCATGCTTTCTTACAATGTCCCAAACGTACTGTCTTTTTTTAGGACAAACACCCGGGCCAAACAAAATCAAAACAGGAAGTGTGACTGTGTCCCACTGCGGTGGCAGTAAATAAAACTTGTACTCAGAACAGGCAGGGTAAGCAAGGGTACCGCATTTGTCCTTGGAACCGGTCACTCTGCCCACATATGCTGACCTTTCACTGACCAGTTTTGTCTACACACACACACACACACACAGGCAGGGACAAGTCACTGTCGATGGACAAATAAGAAGACAAACATGCAGGCAGGCACTCCACTAAAAACGGTGCACATCCACATTAGCAGTATGGAAAGTAGCATGCTAATTTATTTTAGTGTGGAGGGAAGAAGTGTTTCTGCTTTTATAAAAACAGGGCCAGGTATACCACAGAGCTTTGTGTGTGTGTGTGTGTGTGTGTGTGTGTGTGTGTGTGTGTGTGTGTGTGTGTGTGTGTGTGTGTGTGCGTGTGTGTGTATTTTCTGGGTTTTATGACAGGTAGTCTAAACCGGACAACAGTCAAGGCAGACTGGGTTTAACCTTTATCACTTCAGCGGTCAGGATACGGACACAGCACCGAGGGGCTGCCGGTCCACTGACCATGTAGTGATACACTCACAAAAGGAACCATGCTCTCCCCAGACAATGCTATCAAAATGCTCAGTTCGAGACTTGCAAACCTGTGTTATTTGCTAGAAACGTAGACTGAGACAGAAAGTCAATACCTTTTAGCCAACTCTAAATTCAGTGTTTGTCAAAGGCAGGAAAAAAAAACGACTCTATCCATCTGTTGCCCCTCCTCCGACACGTGAACTGACAACCACTCTAAATTTTGAATGACTAATCTCAATCTACTGCGCACATTGTACAAAACTCTGCCTCCACTATAGCAGAGAGATTAGGTTCCATTTACGGGTAAATAAAACTCAGCAGTGAGCGTCTACACTACAACTTTCATTTTTGATTTCATGGTTAAGAAGGCTGAGCTCGGTTTGACCCTGTCCTGCATCATCACGATGCCTAAACCTACAGTATAGTTAACATTTCAATTAAAGTAATGTGTTTAAAGTGATTCTATGGTTTCTAAATGTAAGGGTGATAAAGGCTCTCTTTAAATGTTTAGGTCCAGCATATTTCCAAGTTTCTTTTTCCTGAACAGCAGCAGCACTCATAGGTTTCATTTCACAGCAAACAGACCTCCACTGCTCCCTTTATCTTCACATGATGAGAGCAAGCATAGAAATCAGTTCTCATGCCCCGCCTTCTTGGCTCAGGTTACATCTCAAGCCCTGCCCCTGTGCCCATGGAGCACATGCACTCTTGGCAATGCTTATCCGATAATCCCTCTTGCATATATCATTGTAATGTTATGTAATCTCATGGAACAGGTTTCTAGAGTGCCGTGGCTCCTTGAGGAGATCAAATAAAATGTTCTCTCTCGCTCTTAGCACTTCTTCTTTTCTTAATGTGTTTCTTTCTGGCATCATTTCGCTGGTGTCACTGAAATGAAGCTAGTCATAAAAATGTTTGCTTGTAATGTTAGAGAGCAGTGAGCTCTGACAAACAAAGTCTGAGTAAAATGTGAGTGAAGGATAGCAGGGAGAGGGAGGAGGGGCTGTTATGGAGGATAAAAAAAGCACTTTAAGCCCTTTGGATAGTGAGCCATAGATACACTATCAATGGTCCTTAGCTGGGACAATCCTTATTCTCCAATCTCCAAATAAGCCCGTCGAGAGCTTTGGTATACAACTTTTTTCAAAATGTAGAACTTTTTTGGTGGATCAAACAAATCAAAACGATGAAATGTTAAATAAAGGTCTTAAATGAGCCTGAAGTGGCGTCTTTGTTGTACTTTTTAGTCCAACTTACTACAGGAACTCCCACGATACTCTATTTACAAGCATCAAACCTTTACATCTGGAAGACAGACACGTCATAATTGCCCTTTCTGCATTAAAGGTCTTTAAAAATGAAGCTTGTATCATTTGATCAACTCTGGCTGCAGTTTGTGTGCTGTAAGGGCTAATTGTGCTGTCATGGCACTACAAGCTGAACTACTTGTAGCATTGCGCATCATAAAGGAGTGTTGTGCTTTTTTTTATACCCAAGTATAAAAACATAAAAGCTTGGCACTAACTTCAATTATGTTAATAAAACACCCAATGTCCCTTTGTGTACAAACAAAGTCACAAAGTTCAAAAGGATAAAAATGTAGATATCAAACTTGACCAAGCGGCAACCTCCAGTCTAAAAACATAAAGCCGATGTGGAAGTGTTATAAACTGCAGTTCATTGAGCGTCTGCTTAAGACTGGCTGCAGAAACACCGAAACCACATACACACTAATTCAAAAAAGATGATCTTTGCAGCATTAATAAACATGTTTACAGCCTGGTTCAAAAAACAGCTTCGGTTTAAAAAGCTAATTTCTCTCTAGGCACACACTGTACGGGGGGTGAATTATTTTATAGTGCGACGGATCATAAGATATTAAGATTACTAGTTTTGCCCATTAAGGACATGACTGACTTTACTGACAGGAGGGAACACTGTATCTGTTGGCGAGGAGGCTCTTACCCACCTTTTTACCTCACACTAGCTCGACAGAATTTAAGTTGAGTTCAGCATTACCAATATGACTCCTGCCGACAATTGACTTCAAAACAGCGCTCAGGACAGATGGATGACATCACAGATACTACGTCCCATATTTAAAATATTAGTATATGGTCTTGACTAAGGTTTAAGACAGGAACCTAGAACAGAATGTGTATTTTTTGCTGGAATAAACATCAGGAAAAGAAAGACAGGTTAAGTATAAGTGTATCTATTCCACAGTTTTTTAAAACTCTATATGTATCTCTTCTTCTTCTTGACTAATGAATTGTTGCTTCACAATGCAACACAACAGGACCCTTCACATTCCTGCAGAGCGCACTGCAACACCTTTTCAGGAATTATTCAGGAGTCCAACTATTTGTTGATACGGTCAACAAAAAATCAAAATTAGCTGCAGACAAATTGAATAGTCGATGAGTCATTGAAGAAGTCATCGTACACGTTTTCATGATGGGCGCAGATATAAAAGATTTTCCGTAGTTGAGAGACATCTTGCATTCTGAAAAATCTTTGCTGAGAGTGACACATGCCAAACAGCTACCAGGAAACAACAGGTAGACAAAACATAGATAAAGAACATGAGAAATTACTGAGGAGTGAGATATCTGACATCTTTGCTATCTCTGCTGAGTGCAGCACGTGCAACACAGTGACAGGGAAGCCACTGGTAAACAAAACATGGCAACTTGGTGTGAACCGATGTAACACCATCATGTCCTAAAATTTCTTACGTCCAAGAGCATTTTGCCCGACTAAAAGAAGAAAAGAGCCGCCTGCAAGATCTAACTTGTTTTTCATGGGAGCACATCAGTAATGCATGGTGTTTGAGGAGAAGATAAAATAACTCTTAAAAAGATAATGTTAAATTAAAACGCTGATCGTTAAATACAATTCTTTAAGCTATAGTGCAAGTCAATAGTCGATTAGTGGAATAGCCCTTTTTCTAATCAATGACCAATCAACTTTAAAAATAGGTGTTAGTTGCAGGCCTATTATTCAGTCTTCTAATAGTGGAATAGAGGAGTAAGAGGAAGGAAAGAAATGAAAATGCAGACGGAAAGCTAAAAGAGAGGAAAGAATGAGGAAAGGTAAAAAAAAAAAAATCTGAAAAAAACTGAAAGGTAAAGGGCAAGACCGGCACATAAGGTAAAGAGTGTGTGTGTGTGTGTGTGTGTGTGTGTGTGTGTGTGTGTGTGTGTGTGTGTGTGTGTGTGTGTGTGTGTGTGTGTGTGTGTGTGTGTGTGTGTGTGTGTGAGAGCGAGAGAGAGAGAGAGAGAGAGGGAGAGAGAGAGAGAGAGAGAGAGAGAGAGAGAGAGAGAGAGAGAGAGAGAGGGAGGCTTGGGTGTGGTGCTGAAATGCCTTCATGTGTACGAGGGCCATCTGTTGGGTTGGGTAGAATGAAGGAGAAAGAGGTTATTGTTGCATCTCACTGAGCACTTCTTACTGACACTTCAGTATTTCAGCTCAATGGGACAAAGTTGTCTGTCAAAGCGATAGAATAGAATTAAAGACTTAAATAAAAGGGACAATTGAGATGACAATCTGTGACATAACGCACCTGCCTGACACACTCGAGCTGACGAGTGAACGTGGCGCATGGGTAAAACATTCCAACGTCCCAAAGAAGAGACCCCACATCATGACCTGATTTTTTAAAGGCCTTCTTATTTCGGGCCGTAGCAACATTAGAGGGTGGTGTGTGTTATGTGACCCCGATCTAAGTTGACGGGGAGGCGAATAAGTGACCGCACAAACCGCTTTTCAAACAGAGCCCGAGGTGTCGGTGTCTCGCAGATGGCCGGTTCATTAATGTTTCATCAATGAACTGATCAGGGGCGCAAAGTGTTGGCCACTGGGACAAAACAGCTCCAGTTACACAGCAGCAGCCAAAACACTGCTGACTGCTGCGGCTGCTGCTGTTGATAGGCCGGTCACGGTCGAGTGATGCGGCAGAAGTGTGGTCAAAACATGGAAACACCTGAAATAATAGTGCACTACTAGTATCAGGATCCACGTGTTGTTTGTTTGTACCATAACAGGGGGGGTTCGATGTCTGATAAGTTGACTGATCTGGTGCTCATGTAAGAGCTGGGGAAGGCCCTTGGATGTTGTGAAACATAGACACACACGTCTTTATCTAAACCTGTGTCAGTTTAGTAGGTTGTACTTTGTTGTCCTACAGTAAAAGAAGCTTTAACTATGACCGTTCTACTTTGACATTAGTATGTAGGAGCGATGACAGTGCAGCACACCCTGAGACATTTACAATCTTTTCTTTCCCTTGAAAACACAGAAATATACCAGTAACAGGGGAGTGTACACTAAAAACATTTACCTTATAAATCATTGCACTACCAACAACAATAATAAAAAAAATACTCCCAATATTGTTTTCAACATGAGAAAAGTGACAAAGCGTTGTCATATTGTACACGTGCTGAGAAGGTCATAGACTGGACAGGCTCTGAAAAAAAAAACCAGTTGTGTGCCGCTTGCTGACTGCATCGGTCTGCAGCATGGGAAGGATTTCCATTCGACAGGAAGAGGAGAAAAAAAAAGAAAAACACATTCCTCACTACACATGGCAAGGCTGAGTTATGGAGAGCTGCCCACACGTGCTGTTCAGAGGGGGGCCGGCTTCACCTACAGTCCAAATGAACAGCATGAAGGCTTCTCTCTCCACATGCTTACATGCTTTGGCTGAGAGCCAGCCAGCAGGCAGTGAGAATGAGAGAGAGAGAAAAGAGAGAGAGAGTGACATAGACGTTCCAGGCAGTAGAGACCGGGTGAACTGTACTTCTAATAATGGAGTCTCAGTCACTGAAGAGCTATCTGTGTTCGAATGCTAGGAGTCATAAATCTCAAAAGGGACAGTAACAATAAATGGCAATAAAAGCATGAGCCAGAGCCACTCATCAGTGAGCGATTAACCACACATTTCATTAGCCTGCAAGTGACGCTCTGCTTCACCACTTTAAACTAGCTGTCAACACCAGACTCCACTAAAATAAATCAAGAGCAGGCTATTCTGCCACTTTTACTGTTTTGGGCCAAAGGAGCCTTTCTTCACACAAAAAGACACTCGACACTCATGTGAGGGTGTGAGACTGGAGGGAGACTTGAGAAGCAGAAGAGAGAGGAGAAGCTACATATTGAGGAGGGTAGCACATTTCTCATACAAGAAGTAAAATTAAGGTGTCCAGCACACAACAATTAAGCTTTATGTAAGCACTCAGATACTCCAACATGTTAAACTTAGTTAGCTGTGTGTAGGGTTGCAAATTTCAGGGAATTTTCAAAGTTGGAAACTTTCCATGGGAATTAACCGGAATTTATGGGAATAAACCAGGAATTTACTTAATTGAGGGTCAGCCATAGACTGTAAAAAATATGGACGTAGTATCCGTGACGTCACCCATCTGTTCCTGAGAGCTGTTTTGAAGCAAATCGACGGCGGCAGCCATATTGGTAATGCGGAACTCAACTAGGCAGAGTGTGACGTAGTGTGAGTCTCTTAGCCAATGGCTGTGTGTTCCCGACCGGGAGTCACGTCAGTCATGTCCTTATTTGGGCAAAACTCATAATCTTAATATCTTCTTAACCGTCACGTTAGAAAAAAATTCACCCCCCGTACAGTGTATGCCATTAGAGAGATTAGCGTTGTAGGGCCAAGCCGTTTTTTGAACCAGGCTGTAAACATGTTTATTAATGCTGCAAAGATCGTCTTTTTCCCATTCATATCTATGTGGTTTCCGGTGTTTCTGCAGCCAGCCTCAAGCGGATTTTCGATGTATTGCAGTTTATATCACTTCCGCATTGGCTTCATCGTTTGAGACCGGAGTTTGCCGCTTGGGGTCAGCTCTTAATAGGGAACTTAAATATAAAATATATTTTAGCATAATCCTGACTAAAACAACCAGATTTCATGCAAGTACAGTTGAATATCTATGCTATTCCTCAATCACATGCACATAGCACATTGCTTACTGCAGGGCTATAGAGACCACGCCCCCTACATGCATTGTGCATTCCTCCATCACATGCACAGATGATTTCTATTTTTTGGATGAATGTCTGCTTATAACAAAACAAAATATTTATGCTTGGGTTTGATACCTTTCCATTGAATTACCCTCAATTCCCAGTTAATTCCCATAATTCCCATGGAAAGTTTCCAATTTGGAATATTTCCAAAATCCCCCAGTTTAACATCCTATGGAAATTTACCGGAAACTTTCCGGAAATTTACAGGAAATGTTCCACCCCTTTGCAACCCCAGCTGTGTGGCTAAGCTAGCAACCTAACTAACAATTTTGGAACTGCATATTTTGTCTCAAGCTGAGGCAGCGCAGAGGAACCATTGTCATACGTACATCCATTAATCAGTAACTTACAGCATTGCCCTTTAAGCAGACATCAGGAGAATGGAAGGCTGATCTACAAGACTCACACTAGTGTATTTATACTAGTTAAAATTAGCTAGGATTAGTCTTGCTCTGAGTCAGCTGTTTTTAGCTGGTAATTATTTTTTCTTGCGGTACAAATTTCAATATCAATGTGTGTTGGAGTTGTAACAGCTGCATAATGCTAGCTTGATGGGAATCAAAGTCTGCAAAGATGCCAAAAGACTCAAATTCTCAATAAGGGGCGTGAATTCTAAGTATTGCGCTCTGTTCAAAAGCCTTTCAGCCCTGAGATCCTCCAGACATCCTGAGAGCCCAATAGCAATGATCTGACCAAACTCTGTCCAAATATAAGTAAATATAAGTTTGTGCTGATAGACTTAAGTATCAGTATTCACTTTGATGAGCACACTATGATGAAGATTTGTACAGCTTCCTTTCTACCTATGTTATAATGAGAACAGCAGTCGGATGTTTTTGTTTAGTGTTTAAAATTCTGCTCTTGTCTGACTGGCTAGATACAGTGAAACTGCCACTCACCAGAGAGCTGGAGGCGGAGGTAAAGATAAAGCAGACAGTTGCTGGAGAAATTAACCAAGATGACTGCTACAATCAGAGATGTTATGACACCAGACAAATCAGGGCTTGGTTTTTCGAATTGTTCTTGAATGGCACATTTTCTTGGGTTGTGTTTAACAAACAAGAACAAAGATAGAAGAGCCAACATTAAAACAGAACAACACAGTTTGACACTACATGCTGTAATGGTTCCATGTGTCCAATGTGATCCATGATCAATTTGGATCGCATGTGTTAAAAAAAAAAAAATCGATGTAAAACGTATGATTTTATAAAATATATTTCTATTTAAGTTGCTTCCCAAACACTCATTTGAAATTTAGAAGTCATGTTAATGTGAATGACAAACTTTTTCAGATTCAGATTTGTATTCTTATAACTGTGACAGTTAGTTATAACCATATCATACCATCATCAAACATGAGTTGAACACTACAGTTTCTCATTCATTCATTCAATTTCCCAGGGATCCGCTCAAATTACCACCAGCAGCGCTCAGGGACTCACTACATTGAAAAGCTATCAAACATCTCTGCATGCAGGTATCAGTAGCTGATAGTGTGGGTCGATGCTCAGTTGTTTCTCATTAGTAATGCTACCCAAACAGCCTGATGTAGTGTAGCTGTAAACTTACCCATATTAGACTTCAGTCCAAAAGCTGAGGACAGTTCTAAACACAACTCAGTTTGTTGTCTGTCTGACTAATATGACACACACTGCAGGGGTAGTCAGTGCAAAGACACCCACACATCCGCTAAATAAACAGTGTGTATGTAAGGGGTCAGCTGATATCAGGTTTTCAATGGCGAATGATGGTGGTGATAATCAGAGAGCAGGTTAGCTGACATATAATGACTATATCACCTTGTTGTTGGTCCCATTCTATGCAATACAACAATTTAAAAATAATAACAAATGAGAACGAAAATTGCTGAACTTGAATGAACATTTTATAAAACAGCAACACTGCTGTCGAGCAATGACAATTAATCAGTCTATCTAGTTTATATGTCAAATGTTCAACATTGTCTAAGCTCATGCAAGATAAAACCTGTTTCTGTAGTTTAAAGAAAATGTGTTATTCACAGAGGGAAATGATACATATTTGTTATTACAGTCTATTGTACCCAGATTTGTAAAAGCATATTCAAAAAACTGCTGTAAGGGCTAATTGTGCTGTCATGGCACTACATGGTAGGATTGCGCATCATAAAGGAGTGTTGTGCTTTTTTTTTTATACCCAAGTATAAAAACATAAAAGCTTGGCACTAACTTCACTTATGTTAATAAACAAAACACCCAATGTCCCTTTGTGTATAAACAACAGAGACTATATCTCAGATTCCATCTATGTGTTATTAAGTGCTTTTATGGTGGATTAATGTCACAAAGTTCAAAAGGATGAACCCATTAATGTCACTCTTAACCAAGCAGCAACCTCCGGTCTCGAAATATGAAGCCCACGTTGAAGTGTTATAAACTGCAATTCATTGAGTGTCCGCTTGAGGCTGGCTGCAGAAACACCAGAAACCACATACACACCAATTTAAAAAGGACGATCTTTGCAGCATTAATAAACATGTTTACCATACCAACCCTTATTTATACAGTCTATAGTTTTATCAGCCTGTATCAATCATCAGAGCTTTAGCAATGATAATATAGGAAAGAAAATGTAGAATCCAATACCTTACTGAGATTCATCTCGATTTGTTGTGCCTTAAAACGCATAGTAACAGGCTTTTTTGTTCTGTAAATACATTTAAATTGGCAAATTAATCCGATCTGAACCATGACCCCATTTATGATCCACTGCACCCCTACTTGAATCAGTTGTGACACCAATGTATCATGTCATCTCTTGTGTTTTTGTGTTAAATTGGCTTAACACCACAGTTTGAGCTGCATTTAAGAGTCTTTGACTTCTACATACTGCATCCACTGAACTGAGAAGGAACTTACTTACTTACAGCCATCCAAAAGTTACACTGATTTCACATCAATAAATTAGACTAAAACATTAATGTCAAAAGGGTTATTTTAAAAAATGTTACTGTCAAATACACACAAAGCAACAGACTCTTCCAGTGATTCACCTTTCACCTTGAATTTATTCTACCCCATTGGATGCTTCTCTGTGTTATAAAAAGGCTGGATATGGAGCACTGCATTTTGCCAAGTCAATAAAGCCAAAACACAAAACAGGACCCGAATCACTTCATCATAAATGGGTCCACAGCTCTCTGAGGCTACACTACGTAAAGGACTGGAATAAGTGTTGCACACCACTAGAACCGAGATGGAAAACTCCCTTACAACCTGTGATCTGATTGGCCAGACAGTGAAGGGGCTCGGGTTTCCCTCACAGAGGATTGGCTTTGTTTTGTGGAAGTGTGGCCGTGTGGAGCATGTAAACACTGAACCTTTTCCATCATAAGGCGAGCTCGCTGCCTGCTTGGACATTCTCCGTTCCAGGAAGACAGGAGCGTAAAACACAAATAAGCACATGCCTCGGCCTCTCTGGCAAAGCTCAATGGCCAAATATAGTTAAGAGACTGTCCCGCTGAAAAATGTACTGAGGATTTCTTCACCTTTGCACTCTGAGATACCTGCATGTTTTAAGATTTTAAAATTACCATAGTGATGAATTAACCTGATCATTTCCTGAAAAGAGTAGAAATATAATCATTATTGAAGTCATAGTGGATGGTGATGGTGTCCAATAGTGTATTATATTGAAAGGTGTTGCTAATACTTTGCTTTATAGTAGAAATAAACATGTTTACAGCCTGGTACAAAAGACGAGTGTAGTCTGGATGGCTCATTTCTTGATCAGCACACACTGTACGGGGGGTGAATATTTCTCTAATGCAGCAATTTCGAAGCTATTAAGATTACAAGTTATCCATTATGAGAGGCACAGCTGACTTGATTGACAGACGAGAACACTGTAGATGTTGCTAGGAGGCTCAAAGCCCGCCTCTTTACGTCACAATCGCTCGACAGCAGCAATATGGCTGCCGCCGATTGGCTTCAAAACAGATGGGTGACCTCACGGATACTACGTCCATATTTCATACAGTCATGCAAGTCAGTCAGGTCCTTAAATTGGCAAAACTCTTAATATCTTCTGAACCTTTGCGTGAGAAAAAATGCCAGCCCCTGTACAGTGAGTGCCTAGAGAGAAATTAGCTAATCAGACCGAAGCCGTTTTATGAACCAGGCTGTAAACGTGTTTATTTCTGCTGCAAAGATCGTCTTTTTTGAATTGGTGTCTATGTTGTTTCCGGTGTTAGAAACTGCTGCCAGTTTCAAGCGGACGCTCAATGAACTGCAGTTAATAACACTTCTGCATGGGCTTCATATTCTGAGGCCGGAGGTTGCCGCTTGATAATAACCCATGTTTCTCAACATTCAATAAGACATACTTAACATGTGGCTGAGTTCAAAAGCAGCTCTACGTAAGCTCATTTTCACACGAGGGCCATGAAGAAACATGAAGAGGGTCAATTCAAGTGAGTTCAACGCTGCTTCCATGATCATCTGAATGTATCATGACAAAAAGTAGACTGAACTTATTCACCGTTTGACATCGACTATTAGTCAGCAGATTATAGTGACCCAGCTTTGCATGTTTTGTTGACATATTTCCATGAAAGAAGGCCTGATGGTGTCATTAATGTTGAGCCAGTCCAGCCTTATCTGCAAGTCAAACTCATGAAAAGTTGCACCTGAATCTTCATCGGTCTATTTACAGTCCCTAATGTTGTTATTGCCCCCAGAGTGCTCCCAAATCATTTCCTAATTTACCCTCTCTGTAATCTCATTGAAATTCAGTAGCCAGATGTCACAGTAAAATAAATGTCAAAGTGGTACAGACTCTAAAGCAAACATCAGGTAGAAGAGAAGCAGGCCATGTTTGTCTGATCACAGATCTACATCTATAACCAGCAGTTGAATATGCATCTCCTAAGTATCAAAGCAGGCATTTCAAGAGCAGATCTAACTGTGGAATTAACTCTACTTAACAACCACAGCTTTTATATCCACATACATGCTGCAAGCCTATACATGTGCATTTCGAAATATGTTTCCTCTAATTCCATAGAGCACACTGGCATTGTGAATGAGCAGAGTGTAGTGGGACAGAGAGTCCTCAGTGGTAGAGAGTGTGATCAACGCTGTGAGGTTCAGGTTCTGGTATTAGCAGAGCTAATCACTAAAGAATGTCCTTATGCAAACACACAAGTTCCTCATAACTATAAATGAAGATCGACCAAACACTGAGCTCTGGTGTTCTGCTTGTCTACACATGTCCGACAGAACGGGTGGGGAAGGGGGGAAATCTCTGCAACTAAAAAGGTCTCCAAAACAGATCTCCAGCCACTGTGATATGTTCCCCTACTTACAATACTTTTATAAACACTGATGAGGGAAGAAGAACTCAATGTCGTAAGTAGGTATTACATATCTGGTGCATTTGTTTTAGCACGTGACTAAATACTACAGAGACAAGCCCTTGTATGAGCAACAGTGTAAGCACAGCAGAGTGCTCTCTGATGAATCAAATCCCACTGACTGAGGCAGAGTCTCTAGTTTGTTATTCACTTAACCGCTCACTGAATTAAAGAACCAATTAATACACTGAAAGCTCCCATTAATGAAGGGAATGGCAACACTTCAAATGTACACTGTGGCTTCTCATCTGCCTCCCGATCAAGTTGGATGTTCTAGTATTTCAGGGCCTCTACCTGTTGACATTATGCAGAGGTTGGTTTACAGAAAAAGAGCTCCAAATGTTTCTTCAAATTGTTTACATTTGCAAACATTTTACTTATTTCAAGCGAGTCTTGGACTGACCACTGCTGCTCTCCCTGAAGGAGTAAACCACAAGCATGTCAGCAAAACTTTCAAACCACAACCTTTAAATCTCAAGGGCAGCAATCTTATCCTTTAGAGGAGTAACTTCTGTAAACAAGACTACATCCAGCAAGCATGTGGAAGAAGACAACAGAAAACAGGGCCTGTTAAATTGGTGAACAGCACACGTGTGGGGTATTTACAGGTTCTTATCATTTTCATGAATTTTCCTATCATTTGTTTACATTTAAAGGAGACTGAAAATGAAGTAAGGGGAACCACACAGGAGTCAGATCACCATAAGCAGACACACTGATGTGTAAATATATTTGTGATGACTCCATTTGAGATTGAAGTGTTAGTTCTGTTAAGTGTATTTTTAAATGCAAAGTAAACAGAAGTGTAAGTTAGTCTCTAGCTTGATGCATAGTGTCTTAATACAGTACATCATGTTGTGGTAATAAAAAATACCGTAAATAATGATTTGATGAAGGAGGTTCATGCATCAGGTGGATAAACACAATTTAATGTTAAATATAACCAATGATCAAAGTAGTATTTAGGCCCTGTACTCAAACAAGACAGTCCTTGCATTAAATGTTCCCACTCATGTTAAAGTGCAATAGTATTTTCCTCAAAGTCTGCCTTAATATTTGCTGTAAAAACACTGCTGAAGTAGACTAAGGGTCCCTGAAGTTTAATTGTCTGTGATGTTTTGGGATTAGAGCTGTTTTAGCACATCTCATACTGCTCTAGTTGTTTAAAGTTGTGCAACTTTTTAAACTCCATATAAAGAATCAGGCCTTTACAGCTTTGTCACAGTACATTTTTTCCTTAAACAAACCTTCTCTGAATCATTAATTAACATTTAAAAGTTGAATTAATCAGAACATTTCAAATTCTAAATCTTAAACTTGGGGGACACACTAAAAAGAAATGGTTAAAAAAAGTGATCCTGGGATTATTAACTAGTAGTTGAAGCTGTCAGGACATGTAGTGAAGGAATGAAAGCACTGACAGCTGATTTATAGCAGGAAGCTGAGGAACATGTAATGTGTATAATGTGTTACTCTTATATATGTAACATGTAGATGTAATGAACATCCCATCACTGTATATAACAGCATGAAGTTATCCAACAGTGGATTCAGTGGGTGGGGAGGAAGAGGTTTAAAAAGTGGGTGGGGTGAAACTTACAACCCTTCTGTGTGCATGCTTTCAACAATGTGAAGATAATAGTTTGGTAACCAGGCTTTCTCTCTGAGAGTTAAAGTTCCTGCTAAAGCTTACAACACTTGGAGCCACCATGATAAACTTTCTTGAACTCTTTCTTACCCTATGATTCCTTCAGAGTAGTTCCTGACTTTCCATGGCGTGCCAGTGTAGCCGTCATAGCCTCCTGTGTTCAAGCCGCTGCCGCTGTTCAAGAGGCAGGCATTGAATCCGAAAGTGCTAGCTTTGTTGTCTCTTTTCCTTTTGTTGGGGTGTCCGTCCGTCAGCCCCCTCCACAGCACGGCGACCCCGCTGCCCTGCTGCTGCTGCCCCCCTCCACCGACACCGCCCCTGCCAGAGGCTCGGTTGTTGTGGTTGCTATTGGTTTCCAGTGGTATAAAGTCCCGTTGTTGCGTTAATTCTCCGTCCCCCATTGAGGTCGACATCCCCTGAGTCCTAGCTTCCCCGCTACCGGTGTTTGAGTCGGGTGCCCCGTTTCTGCTGGTGATGACGGCTCCCGACGCCCCGTTGACGGTCGCTTTCAAGCTCGGCGTGCTCAGAGATCCGAAGCTGTTATTTACATGCAAGTACCCGAGTCCTTGTGTCGTCTCCCAAATCTGCATCCACAGGTTGTTAGCTGGTCCACGCTGTTCTGGTTGAAACCAGGCGATTCTCGGATCCATCAAACGACACTGTAGGCACACCGCCCCCCCCCTCCCCTCCACCGAGCAGCGCTCAGCTCGTGTGCAGCTAGCCAGGTCGCTAGCTAGCCTGCTATAGCCTCGTTATTGCAGCCGCTAGCTGAGGGGCTCCGTTACTTCTAGAACCTGGTCAAAAATAAATACACCTTCCTTAATAGCGTCGTCAAATAGGGTTGTCAACCAAATTCATCCACAGGAAATCAGACGAGAGTAGATCTAGTACTGGAAATGGTTGCTCAAGCCAAAGTTGAGATTAAAGCCAGTGGAAACGTGCAGCGGCTGTTTCTCGAAGTGCTTCTCTGACCCTTTCCTCCTGATCGTGGGTCCGTCAATGGCGGAGTGTACGTGAGGACTGCGCATGTGCGAAGTAAAAGGGGGCGGGTTGATATTTGTTACGCAACAGACAACTGTTTCTTGTTACATAACGACGTCTGATTTATCTTTCTTTCATCAAAGTGAAATGGACAGGGTGTAGTGTAAGATAAAAAATACTCACCTGATATAATATCTAACTAAAAAAAAAACAATGATATAAGTCCTTAAATTTAAGATTTTTGGATGACATATTGAACACATATATCCGTCTTTTGGGTTTTATACCTATGAAGATCCTATGGTAGAAATGTTCAGTTTCAACAGATTTATTGCGAACAATGATTATTAATATGTGAATTGTTGTTGGTTGAATGTGGACAATGGGCATTTCATTTTTTCCAAAAATGAAAAATGGCAGTAAAATTCCCTCCTTCTTCAGATTATCCTTTTTTTCAGTGTGACTTACTGTCTTAAAAATAAAAACAATAAATAATTAAAATCGCTATGTGAAACTGCGGAAACAGTTCCTTTCTGTTAAAAAGCTGGAAAATGTTTGTTGATAAAGGTAATTTGTTTGAATATTGAATCTGTTACCTGAAGGTTTTATTTCAAATTAATTTTCTGTTAATATACTGATCGATCAGCTGGACCCTTCAGTACATATTTGTAATGCATCACAACCATGATTTACAACGTCTGATTTATCTTTCTTTCATCAAATTGAAATGGACAAGTACAATACTTACCTGATATATTATCTAACTTAAAAAAAAATGATACTAGTCCTTAAAGCACAGATTTTTGGATGACATATTGAACTCATCCCAGGATTTTACCCGTCTTTTGGGTTTTCTACCTATGAAGAACCTAAGGTAGAAATGTTCAGTATCAACAGATTTATTGCGAACAATGATTATTCAAATGTGAATTGGTTGAATCTGGACAATGGGCATTTCATTGTTCCAAAAATGCAAAATGGTAGTAGAATTCCCTCCTTCTTCAAATGATCCTTTTTTTCAGTGTGACTTACTGTCTTATAAATAAAGACAATAAATAAAAATGCCTATGTAAAACCGAGGAAACAGGATGGTGATAAAGGTAGTTTGTTTGAATATTGAATCTGTTACCTGAAGGTTTTATTTCAAACTAATTCTCTGTCAATATAGCCTACTGATCGATCAGCTGGACCCTTCAGGACATATTTGTAAAGCATCACAACCATGATTTACAACGTCTGATTTATCTTTCTTTCATCAAATGGAAATGGACAAGGTGTAAATTGAAAAATACTTACTTGATATATTATCTAACTAAAAAAAAAAATGATACTAGTCCTTAAAGCACAGATTTTTGGATGACATAAATTACATATATATATTCAGTCTGGCTTTTATGTAGGGGATTAACAATTTTATTACTTACCTTTTACTGTAATATTGATTGAAATGTTGCTTTATTATTTTAGTTATTTTAACTGTTATCTTATTCAATTTTTATTTATTTATTTAATTTATCTACTCATTTTCATCTCTTATCCTGACCCTTTTTAAATCTATTTATTTTAACTATTTGTATCCTTAGTTTTGATGATTTAACTTGTTTTAATTACACATATTTTATTGTTGGTGTGCATTAGTCTCTATTTTATTTCATGTTATTTTGATTTTAACTTTTTATTATTTTCCATGTCTTGCCATTGTTTTATTTTTGTTTTTTTCTTGTTTTTCACTCACTGTAAAGTACTTTAGGTTGCTTTTGATTTGTATAGGCGCTATCTAAATAAAGCTTGATTGATTGATTGAACACATCCCACAATTTTACCTGTCTTTTGGGTGTTATACCTATGAAGATCCTATGGTAGAAACAGTTCCTTTCTGAAAATTTCACACTCATTTTCTGTCAATATACTGATCGATCAGCTGGACCCACAGGACATATTTGTAATGCATCACAACCATGTAATTAAAACAAAATCATGCATTGGTATCATGTGTAAAAAACATACCATGGGGTCCAAAGTAGGGAAACTGTCTTTTTTTTGTTGGTGCTTTGCTGTATATTTTCAATCTGCTGAAGTCATTCATAGCAACGACCTGATGAGAAGCTTTGATAGTTCAGATACCTCTAATAGAACTTGTGTCAATCCACATCTAGTTCAAACAAAGCAAAAGAAAAGAAAAAATTCAATTGTAGGAAATTAGGATTTATTTCAATAAACAGAAACAACATGATCATGTATTTTCCTGTAACTTATCTTTTCTGAACACTAACATGCAATTTAGGTGATACCTCCCTGAATAGTTGTGGGAACTCAGGGCCAAGTTCAAACATCACAAATTGCTCAACATGTTTACGTTGTCAGTCACTTCATTATGAGTAGTTATTGTTTATTGTGCAAAACTGATGGCACATCTGACAGATCTGTAAATTGAAAAAGGAGATTTGTAAATTGATATTAAGTAATTGATATTGATGACACCAGCATATATTAAATCTGGAAGGTTACCTAATGTGCTACCTCATAAAGTTACTTAAAAGAATGCTCCCAGTAAGAAGTTGACGGCCACGGTTCACAAGCACCAACTCTGAAGGAGTTCTCACTGCATTCATAAGAGCGAGCCCGGCCGTATATCGTCAATGCTCAGAGGCCAGAGAGGTAGAGGTAGAGAATGTGTGTATTTCTTAAGGCTATATATCCGTCCTCAAAGATTTTATTTCGTCACAATCTTGGCAGTGAGAAAAATCTTTCAAGATTAGCAAGTTACTGAAATGACTTTGTAATTAAGTCTCTTGATGGGCTAAACGATAACCACTGAAAAAAAGTTTTTTTATTTAGTACACAATATTGGGATTTTCCCAAAATAATCTACTAAATACAACAGCTCTGCTTTCTTATTATTGTAGCAGAACAACCATGATTGGCCCTTTGAGACATGGGAAAAAAAGAGTAAAGGTACGTTTGTCTGTACTCAGATTCAGCTCTCTACACTGATGACTTCAACATTTATAAAAAAAAAAAGAAACAAAAATGTTCAACTCTGATAACTGTTTTTTGGTTGATTGATACAAATAACTGAGGAAGCAAAAAAAGCCTTTCTTTTTTCTTACTGCAGTTTGCTGTCACTTATAACCAATATTCATGCCACCATGTCTTCTTCGCAACTCATAAACTTTGTAATATAGTAAATAATTATTTAAAACATGAACATTGAGAAGAAGTAAAAATAAAAAACGGTAAACCATCCATGTCATAAATACTTGATGGTTTCAAAACCATACTCCATCACATTCTCTTTTCCTGATAGCGTTTTTTGTCCACACAGTCCATTCAAGTTCAACTAATCAAAAGAAAGAACACAGTTTGTTTATTTTTTCACCACCGTCTCCAGATAACCGATAAATCTTCTCAGGTTGACTTTAATGTTGTCGAGCACACAGAGCTGCGGAGGGCTGTACTTTCCTCGTCCTTCTTTGCGAATCTAGCAGGAAAATTCAAATACATTTATATTACTAATGACAGAGTCACACCTTAGAGGAGAGATCATCAAAAGTCAGTGATGAGTTCTTAATCCTCAAAATCAACATAAACAATGTTCAGTAAAAACACCCTTCAGGTACCTTAGCCTTAAAGACAGGTTGAAGTGCCTTCAGTGCGGGTAGTAACTGGATGTTTTTAGCAGCTGTCTCCGCCTCATCTCCATCAGCAAAGACATCAAACAAAGCATCGAGGGCTTCTCCATTCACAACCAGGTCTGCGTCCCTCGTGGCTACTTGCAGTAATGCGTTTCCGATCATCTGTAAGGGCACCGTTTCTTAGAAGAGGAAATAGTCCAAATCATGAGAAGAGAGAAACAGTTATACCTGGAGGGTTTCAGCAGTGCACTTTTCTTTGGCTAATGTGCTTCCAGTGATGCCCAAAATGGCGACGGCGTTGACCCTCACACTGACGACTTCACAGCTAGTGGCTGCTTCGCTCAGGCTCATCAGCTGCTGCGGGGTCATACACTGGGAAGAAAAAAAAACAACAGGCAGATATTGAGCTGTCTAACATATACATTAGGCAGCATTTAGTGTGAGCTGGCAGACGATTTAAAATATATGACAGGAATACAGAGTCTAGATTTAATGACTTACATGAGTCCCTTTAATCCTTTTTCACCAAAGCTGGAAACGGATTAAAGGGACAACTTGTATTTTTCAGTCACTTTTTCATGTATACAACTATTTACTCGAAGAAAACTGTTGTACATTTTGTCTGGAGGAGCCTATCAGAGTCTTAAGATAGATTCACCCTGATGATGTCATCAAGGTTATCTCAATCTGGACAGGGAGACTTTGAAACCAGCATTGCAAGATTTTAACTTACCTTCCCTTGAAATCATTCACTAAAAAATGGATGAAGACACGTTGGCTTTAACAAAAGATGCAATTGCAATGCATTATGGGAAGTGTTATTCATGCAAATGCTGAAAGTGTGTGTTCTGTACCTGGGAAATACTTTTGGAGGCAATCATTTGTAAAAGCGAGCGCATGGCACTGATGACGGCCTCTAGGAACTCTTCATCTTTGGGAATCTCTGAAAGTGTTCGAAAGAAAACATTTTTATTATTTAACGGTGTACAGAATCTTGCAATCAATAAAGGCGAAAAAGCTCCAAAAATACAACTTAAAAATACAACAAAAAAGATAAAAGTTTTACAATCTTCCTAATCTTATTATAGTCTGAGTCCAAGTCTTAGTCCGAGTCTTCGGTGCTCAAGTCCAAGTCCAGTCAGGAGTCCTGAAGGACTTGTGAGCCTTGGACTCATGTACGGCAACACAGTCTACAATCTAATACTAATCATCCTCTATGTTTTCTGTTTGTTTCACAACTATTCTGACTGTATTTGTGTGTTTGTTTTTTTCTTAAAGTTATATTTTCTGGCTTTTTGCCTTTATTCGATAGGACAGCTGAAGAGAGACAGGAAATGTGGGGAGAGAGTCGGGGGAGACATGCAGGAGATGGTTGCGGCCGGTGCGCTTCCCGGCCGCAACCCCTGAGATGAGGACTGTAGCCTCTGTATGTGGGGCGCTGGGACCGCTATGCCACCAGCACCCCTATTAATGTGTATTTTAAATGAAAATAAAAAAGGGATTTGAAATGTGACATTTGAGCTGAGTTAACAATATGACATAAATGTCAGACCTGCTGCTCCGAAAACCAGCGTGGACAGGTGCTGTGCTGCTTCCTGCAGGGCAGCTGCTCCTCCAAGAGACTCTGCATCCATGGTGGAGAGGATGCTGTGGAGGCAGGTCAGTGCCCTTGACTGAACACGCTGCATTCTGACGGAAAGAGGTAACCAAGATCAAATCCATGTGCAACATTCAAACAAACTCCATCAATACTGTGAGCAGCTTTTGATCAGAGAAAAAAGGGAGGAGAGTGAAAAATTACTTCTTCATCAGGCCTCTCCAGGAGGGGTTCTGCTTGCACACCTCCATGGCTTCCTTTCCTGGGAACTCACTCTTTTTAAGGACCTTGATTGAAGAGGTGAAAGAAGCTATTGTCACAACAGTCTTAAAACCATTATAAACAGTTATTAATGTGTATCAATCTCTCAAAGTTAAGTAATTACATCCATCCAGCCTTAGTGAGAGGTGGGAGGGGCTCACCACATAATCATAACCACATTTTAGGGTTTTAGTTACTGTAAACATAAATAAAAATGACAGCTAAACAACATTCACATGCTTTTATAAGTGTGCCAACACCTTGAGTGATCCCTCCTTTCTTTTTAATAGCTACAGATGTTAGCAAGAGCTGGTGAGGATACAAACAGGTATTTGCCTTTTCAGGGATGTTGTGGTTCATTAAGGCTGTGTGAACCTCAGCTGACAAACACAGAGGGGACATTAGATTTGACACTCCTTCACAAAGGCCGTCAGGACCCATGTCACTTTCATCGCTGCTTGACTCCTCCTCCCACTCGTCATCAGAAGGGTCTGAATGGGCAAAAAAACATAGAGCATTGATCAGGGAAACAATGAAGAATGACTTCGGACACCCAGGAACTCAACATTAAAAATGATTTCATGTACGTTTTTGTTATAAAAGCCTTTTTTGATATGCAAACTAATACTGGGTGGGGGTGTCACAGGATATAATGTTGATGAAAAGGGCCGGAGGTCAGCACTGCTGTCTGTGCCCGCAACACTCACCATCAGAGCAGCACATGTTGACAATGATCTCTAAGGACGTTTGCTGGGCTGTCAGCAAGGCCGTTGCCTCCCTCAGCTCCTCCTTACCCCTCTGGACAAAAACAAGCAGCCATGTGAGTCAACAAGTTACCAAACCGATGACTGTTAGCACTGTTATCACCCAGTCTGAGTTCAGCTGCCCACCACAGAGAAGAGATTCCTTTCTACAGATGCACCCAAGCATGTTCAACCTAACCTTTGAACTATGATGCGCATAGGGGGGCTATTTTTGAAATGAGAGTAATAAGTAATAAAATGAAGTAGAGCTGGTCCAGCTTTGGAATATAACAGCGCCTGGTGTGTTCAGGTTTGTTAAGCAGCATTAAGACAAAAACTTCCTGTAAGTTTGCATTTATACTGTTACGGTACAAAATCTAATCTGAGTTTTAAATAAAGCCCTTGTGTAACCTATATAATTAGAAAGTGTTTTGGAACATCGCCTGCAATCTTTGGGCTCAGTGGCTGATGTGAGCGGGACAGCTCTGACGAACTGGGGGCCGGATCTAGGGACTGTAAGCGTGGTAGAAGCCAGCGGCTTCTCATATGAACTCTGTGAAGTGTCCCCACAGTTTGACTGAGTTTTTTTTCGATTGCTCTGTCATTCCTGCTCACACTCCAGGATGACTCATGAACCACCTTTTCACAAGGCATAACTGCAGGACCCCCAAACCAGAACACCTTTTTTTCTTTTTATTTCATTTTATTTTTTAAGTTATATTTTCAGGTCTTCATTCCTTTATTCTGAGAGGATAGGACAGATGATAGAGCAGGAAACCAATAGAAAGGGAAAGTGGGGAGTGAAATGAGGGAAAGGGGCTGCAGGCCACTGGGCCACACCAGCGCCTTGCAAGACTGTTTCTTGGTCAGAAACCCAGGCTGCCATACACATCTCAAATAATTGAGGGTAGCTTTTCTCTACAGCAGTGCTGGCAAACCTTGTTTTACATGTCAATTAGAAGAGCCCTGACACTGCACTTACTTTGTCATTTTAAAGTGTCTGGTTCTCCCAATAAAATAATTAGAATGGATTAGGGATGTTAACAATTAATCGAGTATCGATTAGTTGATTGTTAAGAACTTACTCAGACACATTTTTTTGTTTCGATTTTCAATCCTGTGGAACAAACATCATGTGGTCTCATATTTCGTTCAGCTATCAGGGAGGGGTTTTAAGTTTAAAGCATGTTTCAATATGAATCAGCTGACTGAAGGTGTTGCGCACAGTAGAGACGCTCAGCTGGGGGCTGCTGCTGAGTGACAGGTCTCCATGAGCGCTTTTTTTCTCCTACCCCGGACTGATTATGACCCCGTTGTGCTCCGGGCTGACACCTGACCATGTTCACATTATTTTTCTCAATAAGAATGAGTAGACAGAAAACTGGACACTGCGAGTCTGAAATATGTTTCTGTTCAGTTAGCTTGTTGCAGTAATCCACATGTTGCAGTCTGAGTCTTCACTTTTATGACTGTGTGTCCGCGGAGGTTATTTTTATAAGCCTGATCCACACGTTGATATTCAGCATGTTTTACATTTTGTATGCCTCAGTATGATTGGTAGATATTTAATACCCTGTTATATACATTGTGTCGTGATGGAATTTTTTTCAGGGGAAAAAAAAACATTTGGCTTTGTTTTTGACATAGAAAACATTTACATTTTTTAAAATGATTATTTGATAATTGATCGTTCACATTTCCAAAGATCAATCACTGAAAATACTTGAAATTTACAATCCTAGAATAGATCTAAGGCGCAGATTTAGTCTAATGGTTCAATTGAGCACTCATATAGTGGACAGCCCATGTTCGATTCCCTTTCCTGCATGTCATTCCCAGTTTCCTACACTGTCCTCTCCTCTCTGAATAAAATATGTAAAAGTCACAAAAATATTACTTTAAAAAGTGTAAAAAAGAAAAATGGATCTAAAAATTTAGAAGAAGAGAAAAAATCAATTTGAAAAAAGAGGAAAAGGCCACTAGTTATGCTCAGATTAGCTTTGACGAAAAAGTGCAGATAGCAGTCATTTGTAAGTGTGAAGTAAGGGTTGCAGCCATGGCATTCATTATTCCCTCTGTCTAAATGTGAATCCCCCAACAGCAGGCCTTTTAAGCTCACCTGTTGTGGCTGTATTAAAGCTACATGCACTCCCTGTGTTCGTTTAGAGTAAACATTATGCTTTCTATTTATTTTATAAACTTCAATATATATAAAAGTTTGGTAAGATTGAGATACTCCTATAACTCACAAATGGATAAATACTAAATAATGAATATTCAGGTCAACTATCACTTATAGATTTTAAAAAAGTACTGATCAAGAAAAAGCTAATGATGAACATTGGTTTACTGTCTTAAAACATTCTTACTAATGATGATTTGTAATGATACAACACTAATGATGAATATACTTGTGCATTTGCTGAACAAACTAAAATCTTTAAATTCCCTTAAGACATTGTTGACATATCTTGTTTATTATCGGTTTATATGAGCACATATATCAGCCAGCTGATCGGCCTTATCCAGCAAGAATAAAATCATGCTACTGACAGGGAATCAAAGTTCATATTCTCTCTCAGGTGTGTTTTTACTGTGTTCAAAGGTCAGCTCATCTGGCAGGAATGCCATAAACCTGATGCATTCATAAACAACAACAAACCAGACTCAACACAACAAATACTTACAGGCAAGAGGTCAGAGAAGTCTGTATCACCCCTTGCAGATTTTCCATTCCTTTTGTGTTTAGGTGCTTCCTCCTCCTCGTCCATCTCCTCCTCAACCAGCCCTCCTGCTGCCTGCTCCACTGAGTCTGCAGAATCTGGCTTGTTTTTAATTCGTACTTCTTCTGCCTGTCGCAGTTCAGGTATCAGTGTACCGGAGTCCAGGTCCAGGCACTTAGACAAGGTGGCCACTACAGCGCTGAGAGTCTGGGCCTGACGAGCAGCAGGTAGACTTCCTTTCATGTTCCACAGAGTCCCTGATTGACAGAAGACAGAGGAGGACCAAATACATCATAACCAAAGTATTTACATATCCAAGATTGATTTCTTGTATTTATTAGTCAATTTCTGTCCACAGAGGACCCCTTTAATGTTGCTTACATCACGTGAAATGGAAGCGATATGCCTTTTTAAAAAATATTTATCAACAAAGAACTAACGAGAGTCTTGTTGTACCTGCAGCCAGCGTCCTGAGGAGTGTGTGGGCCATGCTGGGCTGAGATGACAGCAGTGCATTCTCCATTACTCCAAGCACAGCAGTGTTCAAGCTACAGAGCAGCTCTGGGTTATCCTCAGTCACAGTGTGCAAACAGTGAGCTGGTGGAACACAAAGAGGAGGAGAGAATAGCTCAGCATTTAAGGAAGTATATTAATTCACTTTAATTCAATGAAAATAAAGACACCACTCTTGTGTTAATGCTTTAAAATGTAAGCTGGAGGCAGAAGCCGATTAGACCACATGTACACTACATTCATTGTAAGTATTTGAAATCCTGCATTGTCATTCATGCTTACTGGCTTGCTGTATTCTGCTTCCTGTCCTTTTCATGTATGGCTGCATTTCTTTGCACATTACTGCCACCTGTTGATCTCAGGAGTATTGTAAAGCTGTGACTGATCCCTACTACGTGAAAAGTAGGCTGGCTCACTGCAAACAAAATCTACAGGTACGAATAAAGTAACCCTGAACCTTTAACTACCGGTGAAAACCTCCAGAGGGGTTTTTCAATGTTATCCACAATATGAGGACAGTAGAGATCTCAATGTCAGTAAAGTCTGAACTGTCCTGATGTGAAACTTG
This sequence comes from Notolabrus celidotus, assembly GCF_009762535.1. Taxonomy (NCBI): domain Eukaryota; kingdom Metazoa; phylum Chordata; class Actinopteri; order Labriformes; family Labridae; genus Notolabrus; species Notolabrus celidotus. Next base: position 15,357,339 of record NC_048274.1, on the reverse strand, counting down.
GACCAAAGCTGGAGGTGTGTAACGAAACATAGATCTTTTCCAGCAAAGACGCAAACAAACCTTTCTAAAAGTCATTGTGACAACTGATTTAGAACATAATACTCAGACCTACCAGCAGATATGGCCAGTTCAGTGTTGTGTGGGTGTCTCTCCATACACTGCACCACTACATCGAGGAGCCCAGATTTGTTAAACACAGACAGTGCCTGGCTGCTGCTCTCACTGGAACAGCACATGAGACAGACATACAACTGGTGACAAATGCACTGAGAAGGAGGGAATGTACGGTGCGTTAAAAGTCGTCTATCAATCTATCTTTCATTTCAGATCAATTCAAATGGCACAAAATGTATCATACAGTGAGATTCTGAGATTTTGAACAAGGCAAATGCTAACGAGCCAACAGTGTAAGACTTGTAACAAAGGAAACTGCATCCTGTCCTACCATAGATTCCACAAAAGGTTCACAGCCTCATTGGCCACATCCTCCACAGCATTCTTCTGGTCAGTCATCGACACAGCAGCGCTCTCAAATCCAGCACAGCACTGGAAGACATTAACATGATGTTCTCTATGACAACTGTGAACTATTGACCGCTAAAATTGTGTGTTTGTCATTTAATTTAAAGCCAGAAGTGTATTTCCCCTTTTCACAAATTACAACTATATTTGTTCTTGAATGCAGCCTAATTGCAGTAAACATACAGTACGTCACAGCCGTCTGCTTCAGCTGCTGATGAGAAGGAAGGGAAGTGATGTGGTGAGCTAAAAGCAGCGGCTCTCTCACCTCTCTAAGCAGTGCTGTCAGAGGAGTCATGATGTCGTGCTTCACCATGTCCTCACACACCTCCTGACCTCCGCATGCACTCAGATTCCTGTAAGGGGGAGACAGAAGAACCAGACACACACTCATCATTTTGTCGGGGCGCTGTCAGAGTCGCTGCTTGTTTTTGTATGAGGGCCTGAAGGAGACCTGGGAGGAGATGTCTGATTTTGGTATACTGTACAGGACTTCATTTAACATCACTGGAGAATACCCGTCAGAAGGTTAAGGTCTTAAGCACTTACACAGAAGGATTGGCTATTTGCAGGATGATGATTATGATCATAATCACTAGTATTGATTGAGATTCTCATCAAATGTCATCCGCACTTGGAAGATGCTACAATTTTGGGAAGCTTAGGGAGGATTTATTCGAGGCTGTAGCAACTGTGACAATCAGATGTAATCAGAATAACCTGAACTGAGAATATAGTCGGTACAGGTTTTATACAATCAGTCATTTTACAGTAATAACACAAGCCACCTCATGTAAGCTCCTTCTTTCTGTTTATTGTAGCATGGCGCCCCCCTTAGAGCTAAACTGATAAATACTTCTGTACCTGGTTATGCTGTATGATAACACACAGACTGTTTAAAAATAGTTTAAAAATAACAGACACCCACAACACATGAAGAAGCAAAGCTGGTTTGTGACTTACTTTCATTTTTAATGAACCAAAGATTACTTTATTTATAATCTAAAAAGCATCCCATCAAGACTTAAAGATAATATCTTTACTGGTTTTGGCATTACTGTGTCCTAATACAGAAGAGATCAGTGCACAGCTGTACAGGTTGTATAAACCCTGAAGAACTGCTTGTTATAGTCCATAATCACCTACATACTATTTATCTGATTCTATTAGTCTTAATACAGTTACCTAGCACTGTTTCCAGAAAATTTGCAATTATATCTGCTGGTGTTTGACCACAAAAACAGCACTTACTCCTACCTAAAAAAAAAAGGCCCCCTTTAAAGCTGCTGTTGGTAGTTGTGATATAAACATCAATTTGGAGAGAGATTTCGAATGTCAACCCTATCCCACCCCACCAGATTCACCCTACTTCTCGTGCTTGTTCTATTAGAAAGTAGTGCAGGCTTCCCAGCCAATCAGGACAACCTACTAGGGGCCGACACTCAACCAATCAGGACAGAGGGTCGAAGATAACTTTTTTCCAAACCCAGCACACAAAAAGAATCATTTTTTACCACATTCCTACCAGCTGCATCTTTAACATCCTTAGGTCAAAATACTGGTTCTGAAAAAAAGTCTTTCAAATATTCTGCTGAATTCTAGCCAATTGTGTCAATGTGGTGAGACAATGAGCCCAACTTTTCTACTAGATTTGAAATTTAAAGAACTGTGAGTTGAATCACAGTCAGCCTCTATCCTCCTCACAGCTTTTGATTTAGTACAGTGTCAGTGTCGCAGGCTTACCTGTTGATGACTGGTCTATTACTTTTATGTGTCTGTTAAAATGTGTCTGTGCAGGAGAAACATGTTGTCACCAATAGCTTGTTGTGGCCAGGGGCTCCATCCTTAAAGATGATCTCATGCTTAGATTTGACCTGACCTCAAGCTGCTTTTGGGAAACCCCATTGAGGTCTGATTAGAGCATGTCACCTTCTGTTTATGCGGTCAACATCAATGCTCTGATGTCTTTACCTGAGGGCTCCAGTGGCAGTCTCCCTGACAGCCAGGCTGCTGTCCAGCAGCATGGGCCCCAGGCGCCTCACGGCATCCCTCTGCAGGAAACCTGGGATGGTTTGGCTCTGCTGCACCACCCGAGAGATGCTGGCACATGCGAACTCTCGCACGTCTGCACTGGGATTTTGTAACTATAGGATTACATAGATTAAAAAAATGATAACACCATCTTTCACAGGATACTCATGATACACTGTCTCTAAGGCATGAGGAGGGAAATGTAGGAATGTAGTATATGAGTCCATTCAGACTGAAACATTTGGAACAACGTCACGTGTTTTGGTGGATCTTCAGTATGTATCTGGTTTAAGTAAACACTATAACATTAAGATCCCTTTCAAATGCCCTGTTCAGCTGTTTCAATGCTGTCCCACCATGAAAGGATAAAACATACAGAAAAGCAGAACAGATGGTAACTCTGACGAGGAAAAAGGGATTTGACTGTATTCCTACTTTCTCCAGTAATTCCGCAGCTGGACAACAATCTTCATCGTGCAGTTCCTCAGCAGCGTCCTCTTCCTTCACAGCATTCACCGGCAGACCGACCGCGTTAAACTGAGGGCGCTTAAATTTCGTAGTTTTACTTTTACCCATTTTAATCCGTGTTAAAGTGCGAACTGGGCACGTAACGTGGAGGTTCCCTTCGTACACTGTCTAAAATTAAACTCTCACTCCGGCTACTGCCTGGTTGGAGGCCATGTGGAAGATTGCATTCTGCCGTAAAGCAGTGTGTACAGACAGAAAGCAGGGAAGCTGTCGCAAAACCAACAGAGGGCGCAGCGACACGAACAAAAACCTTTGAATGGTTTAATGCAAAAAAACAGAAAGCAAAGCCAGAGACGTTTTACATTAAGAAATCACAAGGAGACAAATATTCACATTTGAAGTATTTATTTGGTAAATAACTTTAAAAATAGAAACATTTAGATAAAATACAAGCTCAACATCAGAAATAAACAATATATCAAAAACTAATGAGCAGATCAATCAGCTTCTGCAGTGGTGAGATCGACCAGCAACACAGTTAAAAGGCCCCTTTCAGTTCATTTCTTCCTTCATCAGACACATATCTATGAATGTAGCTTCTGTATGAGTGCTGTTCTCCTTTATGCAGTTCAGACCAATCATAGGACTTGAGACATGGAGTGATCAGCAGCCAGCAGCAACCAGGTACATTATCTGTCCTCCACACTAAGCCTTTGGTTACTGGATGTTCGGTCGTGGCTTGAGAATAAGTTTTCCCGTCTGTAAAAAAAAGAAAGAGTTTCACAAGAAGAAATGTAGTTTGAGCAAAATACAAGTTCCAACTAAAATGACATTTGTTGACTTACATCATCACAGGACATGTTGTATTCCGCTAAAACTGTCCGACAGCGAGCAGCAATACTGGAGCACCAAAGGTCAAAGATGTTAACCAGTAAACCAAACACTTCAACATCAGTTATAAAACTGCAATAATATCCTGCATGATCTACACGTTGCTGTCACAGCGACTCAGGTTAGATTACTCATCCCCGTTACTGAATTACAACATTCAACTTCCCATTAACTGTAACTTGCAAAGGATACATTGATGGTGCCACAACTCGTTTGTGAATCCCAGCAAAGAAGAGAGCTATAAGAGTGATGCAGCTGATGGTGAAGAAGGGATGATTCCACAGTGATGAAAAGAAAGAAACCTGAAAAACAGTAGAGAAACATAGATCATTCAATTACAGCAAAATATTCACAGTTATAGATTTAATTTGAGCGGGCAAGAAAAACAAAGTCTCATGTAACATTCAATTAAATTTGTTGCATACGATTTTTTTAACAACCCCAATTCCTAAAAAAAGTTCGGACTCTGTTTTGATGGTTTGAAAATCATTTAAACATAATATTAATGTTTTAACTTTTTCATATTTATGATAGAATATAACCGTCTTCTTAATTTGATAGTAGCACGGTGTTTCAAAAGTTGATACAGAGACAGCAAAACACTGAAAAAGTTGTCTTCTGCTTAAAAAAAACACCTTGGGGAACACCTGCCAACTAACTAGGTTAATTTGCAACAGGTTAGTAAGTTACACAACTGTTCATAGAAAGGACACTCCACAGAGGCTTTCCCTCAGAAGTAAACAGGAAGAAGTTCACCAGTCTGTGAGAGACTATGTGAGCAAATACTTCAACAATTACAGAATAATGTAATAATATTGAACCATCAAACTCTGTTTTAAATGACATTTTACACAGCATCCCAACTTTTTTGGAAGTGCAGTTGTAAGTTAGAGAGGCGATCAAGACTTAAAATTAACTTTTTATCCCCTTCACATTTGCAACTTCTGAATTGCATAATCTTAACTTGGGAAAGACCTGTAAAACACAGGCAAAGACTTCTCACAGAGTTCTGAATTCAGATTTGTTCCTACATAGAACCATTTGATGGGAAATGTTTTATGCATTTTATGTTAACAACAAATATCTGGTCTCACATTGGTTTGCTTCTGAACAGCATGATTTTATGACAATTCTTTTTACATAAATAAAAAAGGATCGAATTTGGACCAGTGTTTTCACGTAACGTTTATGAAAAGACAGTGATTTAGGCTTTGATCATGCAAGAAAAAAGGCTCTACTTTAACCTCAGTTGTGCTTTATTTTGAAAGAAAAAGCTCTGTTTGTAGTTACATTTAGACTCACGCCTGATTGGGCTGTTGCTAAATTTTAGCAGTCAGCATCAGCAGACGAACATCAAAATAGCCTCCATTGATGATAACATCATCAGTACACACAATAATGTGGGGTTAAGAAGACAATGACTGCATTGACCGCTGTTGGCTGTGTTGTTAGGTAATAAGAGCACTTGAGCTTCTAGACGTGTTTGTTCACTGATACAAACCTTCTGTGTGTCGGGGTCTATTAACCAGTTCCAAGCCCCAGTGGCCGTACAGACAGAAACCACAATCAGAATCACTGAAACACAACAGGAGAGAACAAGTTAAATAACTTGCAATGACTTTTACCAAAGTGTTATTTTGTTAGTGTTAGTTATAGGAATGGAAATCTTGCAAATCTTTAACCCATGATCATGTCTGATCTATTGTCTGCATTTCCTCTCCTTGATGAATCATTGCTTCTCAGGTATATATTATACACATCAATATAATGTTGGTGTCAGGGAGTACATGCACGCAGGGTTTACCAAATACATACACCATGCAATTCACTGGTGTTGAGTGCCAGTTACTTACTTCTCCACCTGCCTGTAGCAGGTTGCAAACAGGAGACATACTCTGTCAGTCTTCTCTCAAAAGCCTTTAGGTCTGAAACAAAAATGGGCAAATGATGACACGTCTTTTCATAGCCTTTTATCAATACACTGTGACCAAGAAACCTGATCTTTTCTACGATGTGAAACTATGTCTCTTTACTCATTTAGTCAAAGGCTGCTTGACCAAAGACACCAAGAGCTACTGCTACATCCCCAAAACGTTTGATGTCGTTTCAATGGCTGGAACCAGATCATGACAAACAGATTGCTGGCGAAACTTAACTGAGTATCTAACTACACCTTAAGAAAAAAGGGCAAAACAACGTGAATACCATATATGTTGTTCACAAGTCAAAGTCTGTCAGTGAAGCTAGCAAGCATGCTAAGGGTCGTGAGCAGTCTAATGTTAGCCAGAGTATTCAACGTTACACCCAACTTCAGAATCGCATTGTGGGTCCTTTGTGTTCAGTTCCCTTGCGAATATATATGTGTGGCTAAAATTACTAAGCAGCTATTTTAAAAACGGGGGAAATTAAGCTCCTTTTGGTGATAGTTACCTTCGGCCTGTTCCAAGGAGTTCATGTCTGCTAGTCCCGGTACAGCAGCAGCCTGCGGTTGGCTAAGCCCCTGCTTCCGCCCGGCTGATTGACAGGCAGTATAGACCAATCAGCATTGATCATGTGCGGAGCTCTGACGTGATTGGTTGTAAAGCCAAGTGGTGGGCGGTACAGTTAGTCCCGCCCCTCACTCCTGGTCCAATCATAAGCCCGGACTGGCCCAGGAGTTACCAATGTCCCAGTAAAAGACATAATTAACTACAACCTGGTTTTGCAGCCCTGAAATTTGTAAATAAACAATCACAAGAGTGAATGTTATATCTCCTTAGGAAGATCTAATATTTATTTTCAGACGCATAAAACACATTTTAACATTCACATCACATCCCTGCTGTCAGTTTGGAGTAGAAAATTGACAACCACTACAACAAGGGGGCATTATTTGGTATAATCTAACCTCGTGAAGTAAAATAAAACTCTAAAAACCTACAATTTACTTTCAATCAGATTCAGCCAAACTTGATGCTATGAAAATATGACATTTCCGTGCATCTCACGGAGAAATTCTGAATGTTTGTTTGTTTATTCAGACAATTTTAGTTATCTTATTGCAATTATAACAGAACAAAAGAAAAGCATAGGAGAAAACAAATTTTATTTCATGCCCATTTAGGTCCCCCCTCCCCGCTTGGGCCCTAGGTAGTCAGTCCCACTTTTCCCCCCATTAAGACGCTCCTGTCGACACTAATATCACATTGAGAAATAGGTATTTAGTATTTACTAGAAGCTTGCAAATCAAGTTGAGTTGAGTTAGGTGATGAAATAAATAAAGGTAATAGGATGACAGAGTTGAAAAAAAAAAAAAAAAGGTTAATTTTGACAGTTCAAACTTTTTATTTAGTGTGAATACACCAAATAAATGGCAATATCTGAACATCTCTACTAATAATATATTTATTCAGTTTACATGATGTGAGAAGAATTAAAAGAATGATCATTATTGGTTAATGCTTTGACATGTTGACTGTTATCACTCAGTCAGTTGTTACAATTATAAGCTTCTATTTCTCTATTCTTAGACCAAACATTCCCTGAGTGTAGATTCATGTTGTTCTAATTCCCAAATTTTTGTCTCAAAAATATGATTGCTTAACCTCAAAATCTGGGCCTAAGCACTACATGCATGACATCATAAAATTTGATTGACATAATCAAATCATAATCTTAATCACATTTTATTTACACAAATTCCTTTACCCATTACATTTTTTTGATTTTCAGATGGTGTAGCTTGCCTTTTTATTAGCAGCCTGCATTTTGTTCTGCAGTATTATGTTGAACTTCTCCCTCAGAATTGGTTCTATCTCATCATCTGTTATGTCTCTCATGTCTATGATATCAACCCCTTTCTCCGGTTTGTAGGTGACCTCACTGTATGTCCAACCAACTAAAGCTCTGAATCCTGTTGAGGTTTGCAAAGAGCAGATGGACTTGTTAGTAAACAGTGAAGTGGGGTCTGTCTGGAGGTCGTTGCTGGTCTCAAAGAAATTATCTATTTCTCTTTGCATCAAGGTGAAGCCATATATCTGATTTTTATCCTTCCTGTTCACCAGACTTGATTTGGCAAAGTCTGGATTGAGAACCTCAGGCTTTCTACCAGTCTTCTCCAGCACCCACAGGTCCCCCCTGTCTTTGAGACGAAAGACACCCGCTGCCTGAGGTTGGTCTTTCCCTGAGATGAGCTCCAGGGGCTCCCATATTTGGGAAGACACCCCAAAGCTTACATCTGCCAAATAAGCCTGTCCCTCAATAGTGACCATATTAACAAGATGACTTTCAGTTGTTGGAAAGTCATTGCTGATACTGTTGAAGACTCTGGCGCCCAAGGTGGTGGTGTCATAGCCCATTTCTCTCAGCACCCAGCCAAACAAGAGGTTGTTCTCCATGCACCAACCCCCACGGCTGCTCCTCACCAGCTTTTCAAAGATGACCTCCAGGTCCAAGGTGATCTTCTCTCCACAGTGGATGCTGAGGTTTTCAAATGGAATCGACATGACGTGCTGTTTGTGGATTAATGTAAGTGTTGCAAGATCCTGCTTGTCAAGTGAGCCAGGGAGTCCAATTCTTCTGAAGTATTCCTCCAAATTCATCTTGCCTGTAATATACAAGATGTTGCACAGATTTATGGTTAAGTCTGCCTATTACACAGTGCAGTCATCTTAGTTGTCTTAAAGCTTTATCAGCTTCACATCCATCAAGATTCAAATTGATTTATCATTCAAAAGATCATTGAATTCAGTAAGTTTTACTGAAATTTGCATTTTATGTTATGTGTGTTTTAACTTATTTTACCTCGCTGTGCAGCACTTTGCTAAACTTGATTTTTTTTTTTAAATGTGCGGTATAAATAAAGTGGATGGGAAATTTGGACATGGACTAATCTGGTGTTTCAGTGCACTCATCTAATATTAAAGAGGTGTATATCCCTGAGTGTAGATTCATGTTGTTCTAATCCCCAATTTTTTGTTTCAAAAGTATGACTGCTTAGCCTCAAAATCTGGGCCTAAGCACTACATGCATGTCATCATAAAATCTGATTGACATATCTTAAACACATTTTATTTACACAAATTCCTTTACCCATTACATTTTTTTAGTTTCAGATTGTGTAGCTTGCCTTTTTATTAGCAGCCTGCATTTTGTTCTGCAGTATTATGTTAGTTATAGCTATATCTAAACAGATGTATATCTAAACAGGCTATTGAAAATATCTGAATAACACAGTAAAACTATTTAAATGTACATTTTTCCAGTCAATAATGTATTCTGAGGATGCAGTATCCTGTTCTGCAAATAGTTATTTGAAGAAAACTCAGATTAAAATTCCTGATTTTGCAGAAGTTAAAACATGAAAGTGAAACTGCAGGGTTCCTGTATTACCTCGACGAATGGTGGAACAAGAATTATGTCCTTGCATGGTTTTGTTGATTAATAAATCAGATGAATACAAAAAAATGACATGCAACTCTAACATAATACACACATAACACGAGGATATGTGTTATGTCATGTGTGGAGCAAAAACGCCAAATGTGTAGGCCTACTTTCGGCCTTCCAGATGTCGACACTTGCAACATTTGCTGATTTAGTATATTTTAAAATAATAACAGCTTCTGATGGTCTTTTTATTCTGAAATGACAAAACTAGGCATGTTTGTCCCCTAGTCGCTACTTACCCATAGTGTGTAGGTGTCTCAGCTCCAAGCCCCAGTGTGTCACGGATCTTCTCTCCCTTAGGCGGATCTCTCAAGTGGTACAGACCGGATCTCTCTTCAACTTTCGGGGCTCCTCCCCTCTGGCTGCTCCTCAACTTCTATTCTCCAAAAACACTCCAGAGTTATCCCGAATCCACGGTGTAACTTCTGCCACATGAAAGTAAGTTTATCTTCCACTTCCTGCTACTGATAAAGCTCCAGCTTAGTGTCACCATGTTTGACATGAAGTGGATTTGGTCATGTCTCACGGGATCATGTCCTAGCTCCTCTAGATCCCGATCCAGCCTCATCCTCATGTTTTGATTTTGTTGTTCGGTCTTGGCTAAGAGGCTAACTTTAGCTTAGCTGAGGTTATCTCGGAAACAGGAGACCGAGCTGGCTTCTCTGTGAAAGTTGGAGAAACTTTTGATTATATAAGTTAAAGTTTCTGAGAGTTTCCTGAGGGATAACGGGGAAGTTAGAAACGCCTTTATAATGTAGTAACGGTGGGTCGCTAACTTCAGCATGCTAACATGGTCAGAATAACACATTAGGTACATGTTGGGGTTTGGGGTTCTGTCTACAGAGATGCAAGTTAGCATCTTATTCACAGCAAAAGTTATGTAAACAAGGTCCTGATACAAAACCACTTCTGCATACACTTGTTAGATCTGAACCAGGCTATCTCAGAGGGTTTACGACCTCTGAAAACACAGTCTTGGGGTTGCAAACCCTTTATTCTATTGGTGAAAATGCAAGAGAGGGCAATTTCACTGCTTTTTTAACTTCTAGACTACATTGGACCAGGTCCTACTCCTGAACTACAATACTAATGCTTCTCAAATATGGCCAAGATTATTCTAGAGAGGCTACAGACTCTGAAACCCAGTTCACACATTTGTGAAAAATGCAAGAAAGTGTAATTTCACTGCTTTTTTAACTTCTAGACCAGGGGAGTCAAACTCATTCAGGAAGTTGTTCTGAAGTGGGCCAGACCAGTAAAATCATAACATAATAACTTATATATGACGTCAACTCTAAATTTTTCCCTTTGTTTTGGTGCAAAAAAAAGAACAAGCTCATTCTGTAGATGTTCACATTTAATGAACTATCTTTTTACAAAAGCAGCTGTTGTATTTTTTGCCATGATGAGTCTCATAGTGGGGCAGAGTATTTTACTCTTTAAGCCCTGAAACCTGCTGTGGGCACACCAAACACACAGGTTACCCATTCACCTGACACAGAGTGTAATGTTAACTGCGAAAGAACAGATAGATTATAATAATGAAGAAGGTAAACTTGATTATTTTGGACCCCTCAGCTCCAGCACGAACAGTTTGCTTGCTGGACAGTGTTGTATGCAGGTGTGTAGTTAGTAGTTAGTGGATCATCTTATAGTGCTCTATAAAGTCTTTATGAATCTCAACCAGATTATGCAAACAGCAAGTCATCTATTTTCTCACTTTGAGAAAAAGCGCTGTTCAGGTGCGCTCCGTCAGCACTATGATTTGTTGAAAAATTGCAGTTAATGTAACTTTTTCACTCTGCAAAGTTGTTCCGCGGTCCACATCTTTGACACCCCTGTTCTAGACTATATTGGACCAGGTCCTGATCCAGAACTACAATACTAATGCTTCTCAAATATGGCCTAGATTATTCTAGAGAGGCTACAGACTCTGAAACACAGTTTACACATTTGAAAAAAATGCAAGAAAGGGCCATTTCACTGCTTTTTTCCACCTCTAATCAAATAAAGATTATAATTAGTAAGGATTTAATCATTTATAAAACTGTCTTCTTTAATAATTCAGATACAAATATTGTCACTAAGGCCTGAATTATGGTCCCTCTGACATGGGCAATAGTAAAGGCTTTGTCAGGAGTCAGATAACGGTGGCAGAGACAGTGAAAGAGGTCGATCATGACCAGTTAAAGAAAGCACAGTGGTTTCAAAGAAGAAGAAGAAAAAGACAGAAAGAGAATAAAACATACCAAAGAATCAATCTATGAGAATATTTGATTGTTATTCAAAATCCAAAATTATTTTTTGTGCCTTTGCTTCGTTGTAAAGGGGATAAGCTGCTCATGCCTTTGAGGAACAAAATGAAGAGCTGTGGACTTCTTGAGTGAAATGAAACGCTCTTAATTATGTTCTTAAGATAAACAGGGCTCTCTGTGCACAGTCAACTTTTGTTATCAGGTGCTGGTCAGTTGCAAGAACATACATAGAAAACAAAATATAGACAGCCACGCACTGAAATGACTTTACTTAGACTTTATTGTGAACGAGCAACGTGTTTCCCCAATTATGTATTTGATTTTGAATACATATAATTTAAAGACTGTTTTTAGTCTGTAGTCTCCAAGAGGTAATCTAATCCTGGGTTTCACACAGCTGAAATTAGTCCTCTCTAGTCTCCAGTTTAGATCTGGCAAGTTTAGGAATTTGGGTTCTGAATCAGGACCTGGTTCAATGTGACCTAGACTGGAAAACAGAAGTGAAATCCCCTTTACTTGCATTCTCGCTGTACTCTATCGTTTTTATTAAAAGAAAGTTAATAAAGGTGTCATCAGGTTAGAGATACACCTGTTATGGAATACACACTGCTGGATACGAAAACATTGAATTTCGTTCAAGAATGAGCTAAAAACAGGTGTTACAGTTTTAGGTTCAAATCAGGACAAGATGAATTTATTGTTAGTTTTGAATTTGTCATGACTCTGCTACAATACTAATGCAGAGTGAGCAGTCTATCATAACCTCCAGTCAAATAGTTGTAGAGGGTTGTGTGGGTCGACTTGTTCAGCCTGCTGCCATGAGGATCTGACCTCTGGTAAGTGGATGGATGGATGGATGGATGGATGGATGGATGGATGGATGGATGGATGGATGGATGGATGGATGGATGGATGGATGGATGTTAATGTTAATATTGAATGGATATGTGATTATAAAAGTGTGTGTGTATTTCCTCCTGCTGCAGCATTAGTAAATTGTTTCTAACGTGGTCACACTCTCACTCATCCCTCGGTCATAATCCTGAACTGTTGAAGAAATCTGTTACTGAAACACATTTTCCTTTTCCTCCAGTGGCTCAAACATGATTCGCACATAACAGGAGAACACACGACAGTGCTGTAGAAATGTCTCCCAAAGTGCCCAGTGGTCAAGGCAGAGGGGATTATTCTGCAGTCCAAGTAGCTGTTCGAGTGCGCCCCCTCCTGCCTAAAGAGCTCCTACACTGCCATGAGAGCTGTATCACTGTGGACTCAGAGCTGTGCCGGGTCACGCTGGGCCATGACCGACACTTTCTTAGTGACTACCTGTTTGAGGAAGCCTGCTGTCAAGATGAAGTCTACTCTGCGTCCGTGCAGCCGCTCATCGACGCCTTCTTTCAAGGTTTTAATGCGACAGTCTTTGCATACGGACAGACAGGCTCCGGCAAGACATACACCATCGGAGAAGCTAACATTTGTAAGACATTTATTTGATATTCTCTTTCATGTTCCTTTATTTGGCTTCTTGTTGTCAGGAAGACTGTACTGTCTAAACACGAACCATACGTATCTACACTCAGAGTGCTTTTGTAAAGTTTAAACTGTGCTCATATACTCCAAATGTCTGCATTTGAAGGTTCCTTCAGAGATGAGGAGCAGGGAATCATCCCTCGGGCCGTTGCAGATGTCTTCAGGCTTCTTGATGAAAATGACCTCACAGACTTCTCTGTCCGAGTCTCCTACCTGGAGGTCTACAAAGAGGACTTCAAGGACTTATTGGAGGTGGAGACAGCCAGCAAAGACATCCACATCAGGGAGGATAAGGGCAACATAGGTATGGAATCAGCAGCCACATTTCCTGCTTGCATGTTTCACTGATTTAAAATGTTGTGCAACATTTTAATTATTCTAAAATGATGTACGGATGTCAATCTGCATTTCCCTCTTGTGTCTGTGACTCTGCAGTTTTGTGTGGCGTACGGGAGTGCGAGGTGGAGGGTCTGGATGAGGTGTTGAGTTTACTAGAGTCAGGAAACACAGCCAGACACACGGGCGCAACCCAGATGAATCCAAACTCCAGTAGGTCACACACCATCTTTACCTTGTACATGGACCAGAGACGGGGGAGCTCTCGGCTTTATGGGACAGCTACGAGTGCGGGACCACAGGTGTTGTCTTCCAAGTTCCACTTTGTGGACCTGGCAGGGTCAGAGCGCATCTTAAAGACAGGGAACACTGGAGAAAGACTGAAAGAAAGCATCCAGATTAACAGCGGCCTTCTGGCTCTTGGGAATGTTATCGGGGCACTGGGGGACCCCAAGAGGAAAGGTTCTCACATACCGTACAGAGATTCCAAAATCACAAGGTACTTAAAAGAGAAGATCATGAAAACATACTAAATGATCAAATCCAACAGACATTTTTGGTTTAACTTTATCTATGTTTCCTTTAGGATCCTTAAAGACTCTTTAGGAGGGAATTCCAAAACCCTGATGATCGCCTGCATCAGCCCGTCCTCCTCAGACTTTGATGAGAGTTTGAATACGCTCAACTACGCCACGAGGGCCAGAAACATCCAGAACCGTGCAACAGTCAACTGCAAGCGTGAGCCAGACCGAGTGGAGGGGCTGGAGCAACAAATCAAGGCCCTCCGGAGGGCGCTCGAAAACCGGCAGCGCTCAGAGACCCGCATCATCTCTCACGCCGATCCGAACAGGAGACCTCGTCTGGGAGAGGGAGAGATCAGCAGACTGCAGGCCCAGGGCGCCCACTATAGGACGTGCACTGACACGGCTTACAGGTCAATACAGATGAATTCATTAACTGACTGTCATGACTGTCATATGTGCTGTAAGGGTGTTATGACTTGTTTTTACCATCACCGGCTCATTCGTTTTATGATATTAAAGTAATTAGGATATTTAATTTTGTCCGGTGTTATTCCACACTCTGTGAATGAGCCTAGACCTCTGTGTTCCTGATGGTTTTTCAGGGTAAAAGTCTGTCTTGGGATGCTTCTGTGTTTGCTCTTGTTCGTTAGCTTGAGGAACAAGAAGAAATCATTGACAAACTCAGAGGAGTCTGGAGTTAGTTTGCATAAAGGATTAAGAACAGTCTCTTGAGTGATTCGGCTCTTAACAATTACTCTTATTTTTGTATCCCAGGCTGCTGCGGGAGCTGCAGAGTGAAGGAGCTCTGACTGCAGAACAGAGTCTGCGAGTGAAAGAGTGGCTGTGCTCGGTGGAGGAGGAACGGAGCGGACTGACCACGGCCTCTGGTCCAGACAGCGGCATCGAGAACAGCTCCACCGAGGACAGTGTTGCATTAAGGAGAGGTCGGCCCTCTGTGAGAAACCAGGTGAGTGTCTTCGTACTCATCAAACAATGACATCCAAAAATACATCAATGAAATTTAGAGAATTGTGTTAGAAGAGTTAATGTGTGTTTCATCCAGGATCCAGAGGCTGCAGAGGAGAGGTGGAGTCATGCCCATGAGAGTGAGAAAGAAGATAGCACCGTTCATCAGCTTCAAGCACAGATCCAGAGGTTGGAGGGGGAGAACACAGACTTCTTAGCCGCTCTTGAGGATGCTATGGAGCAATACAAGCAGCAGGTGAGTGCAGTGCAGTGATCAACCCAAGAATGTGAGGGTGTTACTGATCAGAAAAATAATACTGTTGTTGCATCACATTTCATCCTTCAGAGTGATAAGCTTCAGGAGCAGCAGGACCTGATCACAGAGCTGCAGTGTCAACTGTCTACTCCAGGGCTGATGGGCCTGGGACTCAACTTAAGACTGCGACCACACACAGCTCCCCAAGGCTCCATGCAACACAGCCAGAATGGAGGCACATACAGACAGGTAGTCAGAGTGTGGTGCGGCTCTTAAAGTCAAACAGCTTTCAAAGACAGTGCTAGACATGTTTTCAAATGGGATGAAGTCGCCGTACACTAAGATCAAACAGATCAGAATAATTTTATAACTTGTTTGCAGCACTTAGGGTAAATGCGTGTGGTTACAGGTTAGTCCGGTGGGCTACCTCGGCAGCGGGCATGGTGATCAGGATGGGAGCCTTTGTGAGGAGCAGGAGATTCTAGGAGGGGCGGAAACAGAGGACACAGAAGATGAAGGCAGTCCTCTCAACTTCAACCGGGAGAGACGCAAGTATGTTTGTTATGTGTTTAGAAATCTCAACCTGCAGGTTACACTTCTAAATTGAGGGATGATATAACAGCTTATACACACGTTAAGAACAACTAGTTACAGATGTATTTTTTATGTAATGTGTGAAATTTATTTGATGTTATAATTTGAACCGTGCAATACACTGTGCAATATCCCTGCCACTTTAACATCCTTGTATATATCTCCTTCATTCCCAGCACTTCTGTACATAGCTAACTCTAACTACTCTGTATATACTTTATTATTATTATTATTATTTTTTTCTATTTTATTCTGTTTTATTCTGTTACATTCTATTTTATTTGTATCTTTATTTTATTATATTTTATTTGTATTTATATCTTATTTTATTCCTTTTTCTGTTAATATCTAACTTTCTTACACACTGTTTATAAGAGCTCTGTAATGCCTGAATTTCCCAACCCGGGATTAATCAAATATTTCTGATTCTGATTCTGATTCTGAATTCTGACAGGGCGGTTCACCTGACCTGGACCAGGAGAGACATGCTGACAGGAGGACTAACAGCTACTGGTAGAGGCTTCATGTCTCAGCCCTCTGAGCCGGAGCAGCACCCCTGCTTCGCCAGAAAAGCATGTAAGTCTAACAATCTCATTTGCTCCTATTTGTCAAGAACGATTGAAACCAGGCGCAAGTATCGACTTGGAAGCTAAGTCAGAAAAATCCACATGGTTCTATTTGTTTTTTATCAGATATTCACAAAAGTGTTTGCGTGGCACAGCTAAATTCATCAAAGAATGATTTCAGTGACACATTCACTAAATTTCACCGTTCTTTGTTGTGCATGCAAATTATATTTGGTTAAATAGATCAAATTAAGGGACTGCAGTATTTTTACAGTTGAGAGAGTTACATAAGAACAGTCTGTGATGTTTTTCACTCACACTATGTGCACTGAGCATGACTGTTTCCAGGTTTGAGGAACTCTGTATTATTGTGTCACCACAGAAAGATCTTCAGATTACATTTTAGAGCCTCTGCCAAACATGAGATTTATTTGTTGATTGTGTAAATGCTCTCTCCCCTCCTTTTTTCCCTAAACTCTGGTCCATTGTTCAAATGACACCTAATTCATGCATACATTCAAAATGAGAGTCTAACAGGGAATGCTTATTGATATTGTTTCTTTAGGACGTTAACATATGAGGGTTGGAACCGTTGTGATTTCCCAGGGCTGCTGTCTCATTCCGTGTTTTTCCCCTCCTGTGTTCTCTCTTTGATCTCTGTGTAGCCAATGCCAGCTCTGGGGAGACGTCTGTGCGTGAAAGTCAGAAAAGTTTTGAGGGCGTTACAGAGTGGGGACTCCATCAGGCACAGCAGAAGATCAGGGAGCTGTCAGTCACCATCCGCATGAAGGAAGAACTCATCAAAGAGCTAGTCAAAACAGGTAGACTTTAGATTCTGTTACTCTCCTTTTCCTGACGTACAGGCTTCCTTCTCTGCTTTCATAATGATTTGTTTGTGATTCTCTTTAGGGAAAGATGCTCAGGCCCTGAACAAGCAGTACAGCCACAAGATCACAGCTTTAGAGAGCGAAGCCTTGCAGGCCCGACAGGAGCTGCAGGAGGCCCAACGGCAGCTGCAGGACCTGGAGAGACAAGAGAGAGAAATCAGCACCACTGACAAGAGCAGAGCACAGGAGTGTCGCAGGAAGATAGCTGCAGCGCAGAGCAAAGTTCAGGTTGGACTGTCACACCTCTGTATAAATGTGTATAAACAGATTTACTGATGCTGATTAGTGTTGTTTCTTAAAGAATGTTTCTGTGCAGCCAAGCCTTTGAACTCCAAACTCCTGACAGAAAAACGTGTGCTTTTTTCTTAAGGTTCTCAGTCAGCGGCAGAGGGATACTGCTCGTCTGGCTAACCTTCCCGCGCAGAGTGAACGCCGTGTGTTGGAGCTGGAGAGAAGTGTTCAGAATATGAGGCAGCAACAGGAGCAGCTGCAAAGACGGCTGCGCCAGGAGAGTCAGCAGAAACGACGCCTGGAGACGGAGATGCAACGCAGAACTCACAGAGTCAAGGTACCTCAGCTCAGTCCAGCTGAACAGCAACAAGATCTTTAGAAGTACTTCAGATCACTGCTCGAGAGCTTCAAATCTGACTGGGCATGACTCTGTAGTCTAATAGTGAAGTCCAAAATCTCACCCCATTTTATTTACCCCTATACACTGTAATTCAGTTTATCATTGGAAAATGGGTCACTAATTTACTGTTGATAGAATAATTGTCATTTCTTATTCTGAACTAAATATTTTTTTAGAAAAACGTTGTTCATTTTATTTTATTTTATTTTATTTTATGTTAATTAATTTAATTATTTTTTTTGTACTGGGGAAAAAGTCATTCAGCATTTTCTGGGAACAATTCTCTTTCTGGATGTCTCGAGAAATATTCCAACTCTCGATCACATGTAGATACAGTTTAGAAAGAGATATAAGTGCATGTTATATAAAGGCCAAATGCATTATTAGAAATAGAATTGTTCATATATTTGACCTTTTTCTTTCTCTTAATCCTCCAAATCTCCTGTAGGAGCTTGAGATCAAGAACGAACAGCAGCAAAAGATCTTGAAGATAAAGACGGAGGAGATCGCTGCCTTCCAGAGGCAGAGGCGCAGCGGCAGTAACGGCTCTGTCATTTCACTGGAAGAGCAACAGGTGGGACAAGGGTCTAATGTTAAATTCTTAAAAAACAACCTGCTTAAAAACTATGATAGAGAGCTGTAGAGTTTTGTTTGAAGGGCTGTCACTTCTCAGAAGCCTCCCTCTGTGTGTCTGTTTCTGATGGTTTTGTGGCTTTTTTCTCAACTTCTGTGAGCAGAAGATTGAGGAGCAAAAGCGTTGGCTTGATGAAGAAATGGAGCGAGTGTTGGATCAGAGGAAGGGCCTGGAGGATCTGGAAGGAGAGCTGACTAAACGTGAGGAAATCCTGGCCAAAAAAGAAGCACTGCTGCAGGAACGCAGCGGACTGGAGACCAAGAGGCTCCGCTCTAGTCAGGTACCAACAACTACAAACGCCCAAATTTAAAGACACAGGAGACTGGCAAAAGCTTCAACCGTTTCTTGATCTCTCCTCCAGGCCCTGAGCAAAGACCTGGTGATGTTAACAGGACGTATAGAGACACTGGAGCAAGAGCTGAGTGAGAGAAATGGTCTGCTTCGCAGCGGCAGTGCTCAAGACTCGCAACAGATTCGTCAAGAGATCTCTAACCTGCGTCAGGAGAAAGATTCTCTGCTGAAACAGAGAGTGGAGCTGGATGATAAGCTGCGGCAGGGGAACCTGCTCTCCCCTGAGGTCAGTAATGGCTCTGAGGATGACAATAGACAGGATATGATTTTAGATATTTCTGATAGCACTGACATGAGAACATATCGTGTTATGTGGCAGAGGAAATGGTACACTCAAAGATTTTGCTTTTCTGTAAACGTGGTAATAACAATGTTTAACTGGAGAGTGTGTTGAAAAGTCCCCTTCAGAAACCGTAATACCTGTTAGTGACTGAATTCTCATGAAGTCCATCTGTTCTCTTTGTTGTTTCCAGGAGGAGCGAACACTTTTCCAGTTCGACGAGGCGATCGAGGCCCTTGATGCAGCCATTGAGTACAAGAATGAGACCATCACTCAGAGACAGAGGCAGCTGAGGGCATCTGCCAGTATGCTCTCTCAGTGGGAAATGAACCTAATGGCCAAACTCAGTTACCTGTCTGCCTCTGAGACCAGAGCCCTGCTGTGCAAGTACTTTGACAAGGTCAGTGCGACTCTCAACCCAAGCTCCATCTCTCATTAACAAAATGGTTACATGAGAGTGGTGTTGTTTAATCGTTGATAACATGAACAAAAAGTGGAGTTAATTACAACAGCATTCACAAACATCTTAAGTGATGTATTATCAGACTGTTACTAATGTTTGTCCCTCTATCCCTCCTGTAGGTGGTGTCTCTGCGTGAGGAGGAGCGGAAGCTGCAGCTCGCTCTGGCTGAGCTGGAGATGCAGCTGGATGAGCAGCAGGGGCTGGTGCAGTGGTTGGAGAACGCTCTTGATCGTACTCAACTGGACACAGATCGCCGGCTGACACAACAGCAGAAGGAACATGAGAGGAGCGTTCAGCTCTTACTGCAGCAGTGTCGAGGTGCAGATCTCCAACTTTTGTTTTAATAGAGATTAGATTAAATATGTCGTTGCTGTTTTCTCTTTGGTCTCCAAGGGTATATTTTAAGATACCTGGGAAAATAAGTAGGATTAAAGTGGGATGATGCATTAATATTTTGACTTTTTAGCTGCATGTGAAGTGATCTATTGTTGCAAGCATATCCTCTCACTCTGTGTCTTTTATCAGGTAATGTCCTTATTAGCCCTTTATATTAAGAGTTTTTGCATGTCCTCATGTGTTTGTGTTCTTGACCTCACACAGAGCAAATGGATGAGGGTCTGGCAGGAAGGCAGCGCCAGTTTGAAGTATGGATTCATAACCTCAGTAAGGAGCTGAGTCACTACAAAGCAGCAAACCAGGAACTCAGCAACAGACTGAGGGAAGTCTGTGGTTCAGCAAGCCAGCCAAAGGAGCAGACGAGAGGTAAATCGGTTTCTAGATCAAAATGTTTTTTTTGTTTTTGATATCAACAACTATGATAATTGTTGTGTTTACAGTTTGCAGCCAGATGTTCTCAAATATTCACATCATGAAGCCCTGCTTTGATTTTACCACATGAAAAGATTTCTGGGAAAATAAGCCTCTCCATATATCCTCAGGCAAATCCACTTGGTTCAGTTTTTTCTCAGAGATAGCATGCTGCTTAAAGAGAAGACTTTTTAAAAAAAACAAGTATGAGATAAAAACAGTAAAATAGGGCTCAAATAATTATTATTTCAGTTAGTTCAGAGCCAAAAGATGCACAGTTTACAAAGACATACATGACCCTGGAAAACAAAAAGTATTAGAACTTGGGAAGCATGAACCGCAGAAAGAAAGCACTCTTACTATCATTACTTAGTTTGAGGGTGATATGGTTCAATCTGCTCCTTCTTTTATACACAGATTTATATGCATTGGCTTCTAGCACCCTAATTCCTGGGTAATAATGAGTGTTAAAGTAATCACGTTATCTTTCTGTTGTAGGACCTGAGGAGAAACCAGCAGGCATCAGCAGCATGGAGAAGCTGACCCGCTGCCCCGAAGAAAGTCCAAGAGGACGGGGCTCTCCGCAGCCTGACAAACCTTCGAGGTCCAGGGAAGAGATGCGAGAGCTGGTGAACACCCCTCTCCCATCCACATGGAGGCGCTCCTCTCTCCCCACAGAGGAACCTGCTGTCATGGAGGAGCTTTGGCTTCGAGGAGCAGTGGACGTTCCTGTTAATCGTGTAGTTCAGACTGGTGGGTCCTGGGGCGGGACAACCTCACTGCCTCTTGTAAAGTCTCGTAGAGAATCCCGCCGCTCCAGCCTCAACGTCGGACCACTGACTTCAAACAATGCAATCATTGATGTACGGAAGAACCCGGTCTGAAGAGACATTCGTCATTTCACTTCAAAGCATTCGCATAGTTTTTTCCATATTAAGTAACTTGTATATAGAGTTTTTTATTGAACAAGGACACCCACTGATTTTACATGAAGCACTTTCACTGAGGTCAAGTTTCTAGGTACGTGTTGGTGTCCCTATCATGAACAGTTTGAAGAGATATATCATTTGCATCAATACAAAATGAGCTTCTCTTGGTTTCTAATCATGTAGTCTTTTATCTGCTATAGTATTTTATATTAAAATGTTTTTACCTTTATCTCTCATCTGGCTTGTGTTGCTCTTCATATTCAATTTGTTTGTTTTTTTCATAATACGGTTATCTGATTCCCAAATTTCTTCAACCACCTGTGACAAGAATGTGTAATGATTTCTTGCCTCTTGGTCTTTTATCCTTTTTAAATTGACGAGCATGTTGGATGTTATCACAGCTGGTGGAGATGAGGCATGAAAGCTGCTGTGAAATGTCAGATTAGTGTGGGCGTTTTCTCCTGCTTCAAAGTAACGCATTGGCAGTTGTCTGTGTGTTCATGACGGTACAGAAAAAGGAACATTTAGTAGCTTCACCAAAATTTGCAAAAACGATTTAACATTTTATTCTTTGGAGCATATAGCAAAGGTTGAAGCACAAAGTTAACTTGCTGACCCCAATGCAACCTCTATTATGATCACATCAACTGAAGTCCTCCAATTATGACATAATTTTTAACATGTTTACCCCAAAATTAAAGTAAGCGGAAAATAATTATAGGAATGAACAATCCAGAAAATTCCCTTTAGACTAACAATTAACAGGATTCAGTCTAAGACCATTACTACTATTGTCCAATGTTCAAATATTGACCTATTGATAGGAGTCCTCAAACCAGAACACCATTATGAACCTTTCTGAGGAGATTATAAATCTGTCATAGACTTTCCTATGTGCATTTATTTTAAGCCTCATAGTTTGTCATCCACTTTTTCCTCCATTGTCGTTATCTAAAACAATTTTTTTTTGACAAATAAAATGTGCAAAATAGCTGTCTTGTAGAATAAAAGTAAAATCCTTATAAGTAAGATTTTAAATTTCTTAGCTGATATTATTTTATTTCCTAAACCTCTCCTGCAGCAGAGCACGGAAACTAAGTTTGTATGATGACAGAGATGACCTCATGTGAGCAGCAGAGGGCAGTATATACTTGGTGCTTCATGAGTCTCCTGCAGTAATGATAATTCTGAATTTAACAGGCTCATCAGGGTCCAGCTACTGTTCCTTTTTTAAAACGATTTGCCCTTTCCTTCAAAGTCAAGCAGATTGAGAAAAAGCGCAAGCCTACAAGCAGAAAATCTAAATAAGTGTCAAATACATATTTTGAATTGTTGAAGAGATGTTTAATTCCCTGCATCAAATGATGCAGATAGTTAATTAAATGTAAGTTTAAAAATCTGGATGAATCATAATCTTATAGAAAATTCTGTATCAGATATATTTCAGTTGCTCCAAAACAGACCTGGTGGTGTCATCATTTGGTGATGGGAGGATAGATCAGGCTCAGACACTTTTAAAATGACATCATGTGGATATGGGACAGAAATGACCCAGCTCAGAAACCTGATTCCTTGAACCCTTGTAACCGAGGAAATTATGCACAGCACAGTATCTGTGGAGATTCTTGTCCCAACTGCATGAGTTGTATCAAATCCTCTCTGAAGTCTTGATAATACCTCAGTAACTCATCAAGACTATTGAGAGGATCTGTGTTCCTTATCTGTCTCTTCTAACAGGCCTGAACAACTTTAGATACTACAGTGCTGCTACAAGAAAAATGAGTTCTAAGACTGACTGTAAGTATCAGCTGATAGAGGCCAACCCTGGACCATAAAAACAAATGCTCCTTTGAATATATGAAACATTTTCTGCAGTTCTTTGATCCATCTAAAATAAAATAGATACTTGTCCACTATCTGCGCTTTACTTAAAGTTTGAATTAGTGGATTGTATTGATTTATAGCCACACAGTAACCCCACAAATAACTAGGTGAACAGCATTTGTTTATAGTGTGAAATACATCTAAATATGAATGAAATTAAAGAGAATACTTGGAAAGAATCAGAACATTTCCCACCACAGGGAGGCGCCAAAACCAGACATCCCAAAAATATATGTAACGATTTAAAGAGTTGAGATTTTTCAGGTAACACTTACAGTGTTTTACGATTGCTTAAACACGATTTTGAAAACTGGGTTCATTTTATCAAAACACTACACAAAGTTCACACAACCACACACACAAGTAGCAGAACACCTCAGATCCTTTGCAAAATGAAAAGTTCTTGTAAAAACTATACCCTAATTTATCAAAACCATATTTTGTTACCATATTAAACACACACATTTCATATAACTTAATCCTGTTTGAACCAGTTAAACTCTGCTGTTGCTAACCTAAAACGCTTTTAGCATTTCTACTTCTCAGTGTTACGAGTACTGTAAGTGAAGTACACAGAGAAAGTGCAAATACACAATAAATTCCAGAAAGACTACACAAGACCAACGCTGCAGACTGATGAACATATCATTTATTCATCTCTATAGACCCAAATCAGTCAACATGTCAACAAGTGTGCATACCACTGTAAGCTCAGCAAATATCAGACAAACATGAAATACTGTATCCAGTTGCAGGTGAACTCAACTGCTGTATTTTTATAGTGCTTAAACCTGATTGGTGTGTCTACAATTAAGCAATCATGTGTTTTGTACCTGATGGCTGTGTTTAACCAATTGGCTCATAGGTGTGGTAATTTGACAGTCAGTGCTTTGGCATTGCAAGGAAATGACATCATGATATACTTCTGTGTCTAATGTATACAAGTGTGTTTAGTGTTTTGCAAAAAGTGTGAAGCTGACATTGTGCTTAGATCTGGGCCTATGTTTTGCTCCTTGAGTGTAAGGCTTTGATAATTGTGTAATACTTTTGATTTTAGCGTTTATTTAGTCGTTTATGCCTGCTCGTGGTAGAGTTACTTTCCTCATTATAATTGTATACTCCCCTTAAAAATTAATTGAAATAACCCAATAAGTTATTGACCTGAGGTATTCCTCTGCAGCTGCGCAGGTGAGCTATAGCAATACTGTCAAAATAAAATTGATGAATTAATGGTCTGAAGAGAAGCAAAGTTAAAACACTGCAAGCTTTGTCTGAGTATCCAAAAAATAACTGACACTAGATCGAAACAATTCAATTTCTGTGACACCCCTAAAAACCTCTCTCACACACACACGCGCGCACACTCACACAAACAGGTCGATTATGATTGGCTAAGAACAACTTGCCGTCGCCGTGACGTCATCGCAGCCGGGTGGGAGGATGAGGCGTTTAGAAAAAAGAGTCAGCGAGGAGGTGAGAGGAGACCACTGGAGGCTGAGTGAGGGGACACCGCGCATCCTCACGAGCTCGGACTGAAGGAGGACACACGTTTAGGCCATCCTGCTCATTCTTAAGGCGCGTGAGCCTGGAGGAAACACCCTCCTGATCACGGATACAAACACACACACTTAAAGCAAGGATACCTCATGCAACCACAGCACCCCGCGGACACCCAGGCTCGAGGAGGACAGTGTGGGATTTATCGATCCGATCCACGCGCGCTCACCTGTTTGTCATGCACGTGTCCTCGTGCATATCTGGAGCCAGAATGATGCTACAGAGTGTCCTTAAATGTGGATGCTTTCAGTCTCCGTGGGTGCAGGAGGCGTGTAGCACGATGTCAAAGTGAGTATTTCTGGTTTCAGTGGGTAGTTCCTGTTTGAATGAAATGTTTCTCACTGTTCATAATGCTGGAAATGTATATTTTACGAATAAGGCTATGAACAGTGTGCATTCATTTAGATGTGGTTTATTCAAGTCTGCTGTTTAAGTCAGGGTTAATTATCATTGTCACATTTGATAATGAAAATCATAATGGGCTATTTAAGCACTTCTAATAGTAAAATATCACATGGAGAAAATACACCTGCTCAGCTTTAACAAAGTCATTGTTAGCTGAGTTTACATTTATGAGGCCAGAGTGTAAACAGGCCTGCTCAGATACAACAAAAGCCCTTTTATTGAAAGTTCACACCTTTGGCAAAAGCTATAAATGATATCCTGCTTCTTTTCTGTGGACACAGAAATATTACATCACTCATACCTACAGTCTCTTTAATGTTTTATTTCTCTAAAAGGATTTCATAATTACAATAATATGTGTGAGAATTTCCTCCCACATATACAAAAAAAAGTGACGCAAGCCTTGTCAGTGCATATGTTCCTCAATTAAAACAACTGACGTCAGACGCACTAACAGAGAAAAGCGTGAGTTCATCATTGGGTTATTAAAAGTTTACTTATAGATTATTATTGATTTTAGAAATTACACGTAGAAAAAAATACTGTTTTTTTCTTACTTTTCTATAAGTTATTTAGTGGAATAATTGTTCAGAAGGGATATAAAAGTGATCCTTCAGGATTCCTCATCTTAGAGAATGATTAAAATAGGCTATTAATAATATTAATGCAGCATTGTGTGATTCCTCAAATAGAAGATGAAAAAACGTGTTTCAGTGAGTAAGCATGAACATTCATGTAACCCCTGAGAGAATCTAAAACATAATTTGTAAAGTTTAATATGAGAACAGTATTAGCCTGTGGAGTTGAAGCTCCCTAAAGGAAAGCAGGAGGGGTTCTCTTTGGGAAGATTGGGAAGTATTTTAAATATTTACAAATCAGGAAGGACAGACATTTAAAAGAAAAAACATACAATTATAGACTACATTGTGTATCACATTTTTGAAAGTTTATTACCTCAAACAAGTGATGCAAAGTGTTATAGTAGGTTGAAAATGCTTATAAAGGGCTACATACTGTACATGCTGCATTTAACATAAAATCTGTTATCAATTTAGTTTTTATGCCTGAAATTGTCAGTTACATTTAGTCTATATTGATGTGAGGTCTGTGAATGACTTAGATAATTGTCTACAAAATCAAATATATTATATCAATTAAAATATATTCAAATATATATTGAAATATAAAAATATTAGTATTGTTTAGATAAAAAAAATTAAATGTTATTTCTGTTAGAACCTCAACAAATAGGCTGTTTGAAAAAATTATTGCGGGAAATGCAATTCAGAAATGTAATTGTCATGTGATACATCATCATGTGTATAATGTTCTTTGTTCACAGGAATCTTCAGACTTACCTCTGTCAAAGCAAACACTGGAGCCTGTTCCTGTCTTTGGTTATCTAGCTGTATGAGTGTTAACCATCCATCATAAAGCTAGATAACCGAAAGTAGGAATGAACTCCAAAATCTTCAAACTCCTGATTGTGCATGGAAGAGACAGACACCAGAGGATGGGACACCTTAACAGGTGGGTTATGAGAAATACAGAAGGTTTTTTACATGTGAACCTGGAAGTAATGACTCATGAGGGTTCATTTTCCCAGAGGCAGAAGTCAGTGGATTTATGTTGAAGAGAAAAAGATCTATGTATTTAACCAGTTTCAGCTTCAGTTTAGACAAAACAATAAATATAATCTACAGAACTGTTTGCAGCATTTTACACTTAATTCTCTTACAGACAATCAGACCAACACTAGATCCACTGTATGTTTTAATGTCTGTGATACTGCTGTGTACACTTCAAAGCTCTTTGAAAATATCACCCTGAGCAGATGCTTATCAAGTCAATATCTCATTCAGTTTCCAAATTTTAATGAGCTAATAATTAATTATTTTCACAGAGCCAGCCTCTAATTTGCCCACTTTGGAGGACCTTAAACGCGTGAACTGATTATCTATTTCTGTGAGGTTAAACATGTGAATTAACTTTTCTGAAAGATGTTCTGTCTTCAGTGATACTTTCTCTTTAAGAGAGATTTTCCAAAAGTCCAGAAGCGGTCTTTCTGCCATTGTCCAATCACTGTACACAAGTGTCTATCGAATACATCTTAAACATTGAAACACAGAAAAAAGATGACATTTTGTTTACTGTCGTCATCCCTTTGATAAAACTTCAACCATTAAGATGGTATAATTTAAATCTGCAGAACCTCCACCTCGGTTAAATTGAAAACCAAGCATTTCATGCATGATGCTAAAAGTCATTCAATTCTTTATTTTTTCAAACAGTTGAATCAAAACAGATTTTTACATTTTGAATGAAAAAAATCACTATAAATTGCCTCATTTGTGCAGAACTTTGGAGATTTTATAGTAAACAATATCCACTAGATTTTATGAACTCTTCATTTTTTCCAGGCTTTAGGTTTTTATGCACCCACACTTTCTCTCACACAGGTTGAAATTTGTTTCAAAGAAAACAAAAAAAAATCATTTTCATTTTAATTACACAAAGCCTTTTAATGTTTTTCAAGCATACTTTAATGTAAAGACAGGATCATACATCTTGCAGACGTTAAAGATAAAAAATGATAAATTAAAATGAAAGACGAAGTCAAACATGATCCTGAATCTAACCTGCGGTCACACACCTGCCTGTGTTAACTCTAACAGAAAGGCCTCCTCTCGATGTCACACGGCTCAGGTTGGAGCTCAGCCTTCTTCTCTGTCAGAGCATCATGTTGTCTGCATGGAGGCCATCTTGGCTGAGTCTCCTGCTGCCTGGTTGTAAAATGGTTGTTGGCACAAAGCAGCCGTATTAATTGCTCCATCGTTAGCTTTCTGTCTGACCATAATCAGTCTGTTATTTAGTCCTCCTGTCTGAAGTCTAACCTCACATCTGCTCTGTGCTGACATCTGCAGCTGATATGTGAGGTCACGTATACATACACCTTTACTGGTCAGTCAGCGGGCATTGTAGGTACAGTAAGTCCACTGGTCTCACATCCAGGCAGTCTGAGCTGCTTCACGTTAATGCAAACATTGCTTAAGGCAATCTTTGTACTGAATATTAGACAATTTTTAACCAAAGTTAAAGGCAAACCTAAAGTTTAAATAATTTTTCCACATGACAAAGTAAGAGTTTTTTGCCCTTATTAAATAAATTAACCACAGATCAATACATTTTTTTCAAAACTGTTCTCCAGCGTCCTCCATCTAGATATTGTAAGGAGGATAAAACTGATACACGAATGTCCAAAAGTCATAAAACATACAAACTGCACAAAACATACACAAAATAAAATAAAAAGCAGGACATATAAAAAGTTAAATACATCAATTAACCCTTTATTCATTTTAATATTGCCCTTGTTAATTTATCACACAAAGAAACCTTTTCCTATACACAATAACAGCTTTTAATAGCTCTCTACTTTTTTTCAATTCTGATCATGTGATCATTTGCTTGGAGGAAAACACCAAGAAAAAAATATTTTTTGTGTTTGTGTTTGTATGTGTAAATCTTCTTGGCAGTGAACCTGACTCTGATTCTGATGAAAGTTCTCTTTCACAGACACGACTTCAATTCTATTTTTTGTTCAGACTGCAACACAATTTTACACCATTTCTATTTGTTATTTTGGGCAATGCAAAAATAAAGATAATTGAATGAAATGAAATGATTTGAAGGTGTAGAGATTAATAAGCCTCATTAGGGCCTTTAAAGGCCCCTCTATGAAAGCCCTTTCTGAGACATGACTGTTTATTTTAGGTGCAGAATTAAAGGTGAGCATCAGGCCTTAATAATAAAAGATCATTTATTATGTATTATTTCAGTGTAATGAGTAGAGATAAAGCCAAAATTTCCTTTTGCAATTGTAAAAGCAAACCTTGATTTTTCGTTCTCCATCGCAAAAGAAATAAGAGGAGGAAACGAAGTCATTCTTTCTTTGTCGTTGGATAATCGCCATAAATGAATGAAAGTAGAACCTCAGCCTGCAGAGGAAGGCCTGTAACTCCTAAAAGGCCACATACAACTTATTAATATCTAAGTACATTGATAAGTTTTTAATGAGAACAAAAGGATAATCTTGTCTCTATTCCCTCTGTTACCGTCCTTTCTTCCCTTTAGTCATCACATGTTTTTTAAATATGTACATATTGGTTAAAAATAAAAATCTGTATGGAAGCTTTATGTGTACAGTATAATATCATGCTAACAATAATTGTAGTGTGATCACGTTAGGTCCATGTAGGCCTGCAGCTTGCTGATCACATTGTACTCACAGACAGAGCGTTGTTTTCTCCGCAGTGTAGAGAGAAACAACAAAACGATGCAAACAGAAACGCTTCTTACAAAATAAAAGTCTATCTCTTAAAGTCTGTCCATCCGACATCAGCCTCTCTCCGTCCGCCATCATGGTTGTGGGATAAAACAGCGCTGCTCAAAGAAAGACTCAAAACCCCGGAGTGTCTGTACAAAGATGTAAAATAAAGGAAACAATCAGAGAAGTGCGGCGGTAATGAACAGAGGCAGACAGGCTGCATATTAACATAATTGCATAGAAACGAGCAGCAGAGAGGATTTAAAGGCGCAGCAGCACCAAGCAAGCAGCTTATCTGCGTGTCTGCAAAAAGAAAAGGAATCAATAATAAGACTGTGGGTTCAGAATGTGCACAGTTCTATTTTATCCTCCGTTATGGTTACATTAATTTTATTTTCATTAAAGCAGGATAGTTTTGTGTAATGGTTCATACTAAAGTAGAACCTGATCCATCAGTTTTTGAGCTGCAGGCCTTTATATTAGAGTAAAGATACATGACCAAGTGTGCATTCATTGAGCACATGAAAGTATGAATATGTCTCAATATCTGTGAAGCAGTCATTCGTTCCACACAACTGAACCTGGCCTGAAGATTTTCAACCACAGATAACAAAAGTTAATTATAGATTTTCCCTTAAGTATTCCTTTGTGTTGAATTATTGAGGAAAATATCTTTAAAGGAGAATTCCAAATTTCTGTAAATTTGACCCAGTTAAAAGAGATTCATTATAATTACTAAAAGTGTTATTTTAGTTCAAAGAAAGTCATTTTAATACTGAAAACAGCCACAGTGTACTGTATTAATTGAAAATGGCATAGAGTTTCTTGTACTGTCATCTTGATTTAAATATTTGTCATTATGTAAAACTTAGTTATAAAACATATTTTGCAAAAAGTGATTTTACTCATTACAAATTCACACTATCTGGTTAAAGCACTCCAAGTAGGCCCATGCTAGCAGAGTAAACTGAAAAGTTTTTAAAATCCTTACACTAAAGCTGCTGGGTTATCAACCAGCTTTTCATTTCTATTTTTAATTTCAGTTTTTGTTAGAGCAAACATACAAACTGGTTTTCCACCAAGCACCAAGGCTTAGAAAAAAAGGGTAACTGTTCCTTTATTAACAGAGGCTGTAATTACAGCATCCGCTGGGGGCGGGGCAGGTGTGAGGCTGCTGATAACATGAGCTCATACAGAAAAATACTGTATTTCACCAGCACAAAGCACCAGTGTAAATCAGCTTTATTAGCCTGTTCAAAAATGAATTTCAATCCTGAGTCCTTTTCTCTCTGAGCGTGACTGACTCAGGATGAGATGTAGATTTAAATGTGTAACACACTTTAACATGGAGTAATGCAGTAATGCTTTATGAACTAAACAGAGAGTGTATTTCTCTAGAGGTAGAAGAATAAAACAATTGGAAGGCCAGGGATTATCTGATAAAATAGTTATATATAAATCATAAGTGATGCAAATTAGGATTTTTTTTTTTACAAAACTGAAGGACCTCCTGTTTTCTCTTTCAAGGAAAGACCAGCCTTTTATTCACCTCACATTTAACAAGTGAATGAAAGATAACAAAGTGACCTGCAGCTGAAATGCACCTGCACACATGTAGAGCCTGGTGCACAGACGCAGACTGCATGGTGCTGCAGATTGATGCATTACTCCACAGCAGCAGGAGAGCCTGTTAGTAAACACTGGTCCAAATTATAATTCTGATCCTGGCTTCACTCCACAATGGCTGCTTTGTGAAAGGGACACTTGACAAAGGTCCACCACCTCTCTTTTCCCAGCGCTGTGTGTGTGTGTCGGTGTGTGTGTGTATGTGTGTGTGTGTGTCTCTCTCTCTCTTTCTGTGTGTGTGTGTGTGTGTGTGTGTGTGTGTGTGTGTGTGTGTGTGTGTGTGTGTGTGTGTGTGTGTGTGTGTGTGTGAATGCAAAGGCGCTGCAGTAAACTTGTGAGGGGCTGTGATGTGGGAGCGTCACACACACCAGACAGAAGCAGATGCAGCGTTAAGTCTGCAGCCATGAGAGTGTCTCCTGGAAAAGTTGTCCCTTTGTCTCCCCACCTCTTTATGTCTGAGAGTGACTCTCTCACAGACAGTGTGGGAAGAGTGTGTGGTCTCGTACCAGGACTGATGTTAATGAAAAACCCTAAGGCTGTTGTGTCACATGTGGACTCTCCTTGATATTAATAAAGGGAACTTTAAGCCAAATTGGACCAGTTCTCTTGTTTGGAAAGATATCCACTGCTTAGTGACACAAAATAAGAAAAACACACATCTCCTGTCAAACATAGAGATGGGAACATAATTTTATTTGAGTGAGATTAAATAAACTTAACATTTTTTTAAGTTTTTAAAGCACAATCATATGAAAGCTGAAGGTTCATTTTAAGAAAAAGAAAGTTAAATTTTTCATTCATAATATTTCCTTATGTTACTTGACAACAGGTTAACAGGCTAACACACACACTCTCAAAGATGCACAGATTAAACTGTGGCTCAACACACAGATCCACTGTAATGAAACCAGTGAGGCTTTGGGTGCTGTAACAGTTTGCAGGAAGGTCCTCGGCATGCTCCAAACAGCTTCATATCTCAGAATCAAACCCTGTGTAAACCTGTGTAAACCTGTGAGCCTCCTGAAGGTGGATTGTTGTACGTTTTTACATCCCTGCAGCCCTCACAGCTGCCATCCTGTCTTAATCTGTGGATACACGCGATTATCCTGCTGCGGCTTGTTCTTGGCTTTGTAACAGCGACAGGGGACCTTTCACAGCTCCTTTTTTCCCCATGGTCCACTGAGTCGAAGCAACTGAGGCCCCTGATGTAGACCAGTCGTCTGTCGGCTGTTTTAGGCTGAAGCTAACAGGAACATTACACGCAGACACAGACACAGAGAGATGGAGATCAGGACAGAAAAAATATCAAATGTGTTTAAACTGAGCCGCAGCTCCTCACAGCTCTCATATATATCTGTTAATTAATCCTGATTTAGTCTCACCACCTGCCGTGTGATATAATAATCACAGAGACGAAAGAACAATGCATGTTGTGCACTTTACTTAATGTAACCTGACAAAAGTTTACTCTACTGACGACTAAAAAATGAATGAAAACGCCAGAATATCAATCCAAGTGGAAACAAGAAATTCGTCTTTCAATCATTATCATTATTATCATTATTATAACATTATAGTTGTTATTGATTTTGCCATAGAACTAGTGGTAATATTTATATAAAAGCACAATTTCAACTAAGTTTTTGACATTTATTCCTTGACTTTAAATTTAATATAGTTGGACAACTATTGAAATATTGTTCCATTTAAATTGATGTGAATTTGTAATATCAATAATAAATAACACAAGGTGCATTTTCATATCCTGAACAGGCTACTAATATATTATGTTGAATCATTATCAAATGTCTCAATTTACGTTCCCATAATTAAAGGATTATGGGAACTGAATCTCAAACTAAATCACTAAATGGTTGATTTCCATTCTCTCCCGCCGCTCGCTCAGACTGTCAGTCAAGTTCAAGTTCACAGGGGTTGGAAGTGTCTCGACTCTTCATTCACGTCTATTGTTCCTCCCCCTCAACCCCCCTCTCCCTTGTGCCGGGGTCTGACTGCATGGCGTTACTATGACAGAGGGGCTGTGGCGTTGTTATGGCGACAGGCAGGACAGCCCGGCTATGTGGTGCTGAAAAGGACAAACTGTCAGAAAGAGAGAGAGAGACTCAGGTCCCCCCAACAGCTGGGCACAGACACCCCTCATCAGAACCCCCCACCCAGGCAGCCAGGCCTTTTCACACCACCCTGGGAACACCAAGAATTTCACATTCATCATTCTCATACACACACACACACACACACACACACACACACACACACACACGCTCACACACACACATGTCCTTGTCTTTCTTACCTTGGTTCATTAAGTCCCTGTTGTGTAATTAAGCAAAGATTTTCAAATTATGCACAAAAGCTAAAACAGAAAGAGTAACAGGGACTCCAGTGACGCACATGTTTCAACTTTCGAGTCTGTGGCATGTGTGTGTGTGTGTGTGTGTGTGTGTGTGTGTGTGTGTCTGTGTGGGAGACAGAGATTTTGTTGTTAAGATCTCATTCAACTTTGAGCATGAAAGGCGGATCATTTGCATAAACTGCATGCTGTCTGTCTGAGGTTTTTTTGGGAGGGGGGGGGCAGCACAGAAAAGATATGAGAGAACATGAAAAAAGGAAAAAAAGAGAGAGAGAGAGGATGGTGCATTGTGGGGCCGCAGGAAGAAAGAGGAGGTTTAAATAAGAGAGGGGGTGAAAATTGGCAAAGAAAGGGTCTTACCATGTCTCGCAGTGGGATTAAATTGTCCAGGATCCTCTTTATATAATGTGCTGAATGTGGCAGCAGCATGGCTGCAAGGCTGATCTCACGTCAGCCTCAACTCCATCAGAGGAAAGTTACTTAAATTGGGATGATGCAACCAGTCACAGACAAGTGTTAATGTATAGAGACTTTATTCCATCTGACTGCACTCTGATAGATGACATATGTAAATACAGAGTTACAGAGCTGATTGTGATCTCACAACTCATGGTGTTTGTCTTTTCTGTTTTATTTTTTAGAAAAGGAGCATCACAACGCTGATGCTGCAGTTCCTTGGTGGATCTTCGGAGTGTGTCATCAGTGTTTTCATCACATGGATTTATGTGTTTATGCCTCTGTTGAGAGAAGCTGCAGCAGAGAAAAATACCCCTGCAACATGTATGGACTGCAGATGCAACTGCACAGAGTTATAACCAGGGTGGACAGTTAGAGAAACACCCTGAGTACTGATACAAAACCTTTTTTCATTTAAGAGAAGATTAAAAGGAGATACATTTTAATTTATAATGAGTGACATTTGTTTTATAATCCATGTTTTTCTTTTCAAAGTAGATTTAAGGTTTTGTCTTTGTGTTTTTGTATTCTTTCGAAAGACTCAAAAATAAAAAGGTGTAAAACTGACTGTTTTTACCATTTATATTTATATTTGTATCAATTAATATGGCATCATGGTATGTGAGATTATCAAAACAAGTTCAATGAAATGTTTTGCTCTTTACTAAATAAATGAAATATTAGAGAAATTTTGGAAGTGTCATGATTTACTTTGATGAACAATTGGAGACAGCAGACAAAAGCAGCTGCTCAAAAGGATAAAGCAGTGAGATTCTGCTTGCATTCCGGGGATTTTGATCCTCAAATACGGCATATTCCTAAAAAATGACCAAATTTATTTTATTCATTCAACTTCATACAACTTTGGGGAAAAAAACAAGCTTCTGTGACAAGTTTTTAGTGTCAGACAAGACCAATCAATGTTATCTTATTGTGTCACGAGCTGGTCTCAGGCTGGTGCAACCACTCTAAAACCATTATACACCCTCTACAAACAATCACTTAAAACTGCATAAAAACCAAGGAACTACCACCACTGTAACATCATTACGAAATATAACTTAATGGCCTTTGACAGTTTTCTTTGTTATGCAGATATGCGTCTGATGTATAAACTAATTCATGATCAGGCCCCACCACCACTTAAACAAGGTGTGTTACTCTGCAGGAACAATCTTAGGGAGACCAGCAGCCTGTTGCACCAGCTGTGTGTAAGTTGTGTCCTAAGTTAGGGTGTAAAGTTCACCCTTAACCAAACGTTGAAACTAGTTAGTTTGCAACTTAAGTTGTGTCGTTGTTTGGTTGCACCACAGAGACGTAAGGTTCATCTTAACTAGTAGACCGTAATGTCCATGTTGCAGATATGACTTCTACACTTCCAGCAGCCATTCAGAGGAAATCATCTCAGAACTGACCAACAGCTGAATCAAACTAAAGTAAAGTGATAACTATAGCCTAAAGCCTTAATCTACGGTGTGTATAATAAAAGTGACATCGAGTGGTAAAATGATCAACTATAACATATGTTAATACTCAGGAGGGCAAATCTTGGTCATCATATTTTTCCAAAGGATGGAATCTCTCTCTTGGATATTGCGTAGCAGACGTCATATAGCTGGGAGAACCCTCTGTATCTCATCCTCCAGATCATCCCACCTTTCAAAATGACGTACCATGGCAGCCGATACTCTATGGAGGACTTTACACCTACTAGGAGCTAAGTGTAAGAATTAAGTTGCAACTCAGGCTGATGTTGGAACTATCTCAGCTGGTGCAATGCACAAAAGGTTAGTAAAGTGTAAACTCCATCCTAAATGAGAAATTTTGTTCAAACTAGCCTACGTTTGAACTTACGCACAGCTGGTGCAACAGGCTGCAGGGCATCAGCAAGAGGAAACTATTCAGCTAAACTTAGGAAGACTGCATTTTGACAGTCTGCATTTTCAGTCAGAACAGCAGAACATTTTAATTCAACTCCTACCCACATTAGAGACTGTACAAGCCTCAATGTTTTTAAAAGTAAACTGAAATTATGGCTCAAGGAAAAACAATCATGTGATCACTGATTTCATCCTCTTAATGCATCAAACTAGAGACAATGAAATGTAATTTTTAATGTGTTATTAGTGATGGACTGTGTTCAGTAGCCTATGTATTGTTTTAAATGCTAGTATGTTTTTATCATTGGTATTGTACATTATTTTAAATCTTCCTGCCCAGAGACCACAGATGAAAATTAGCTTATAGCTAACTCTGGCTTGACAGTTTTTGTTTTGCATGGCCCCTGTCAAATAAACTAATAATAAATAAAAAAGTAATAATTTATTACATAGAACATAGACCTGTTCTATGTAATACATTGTTAATGTAATACTTTAGTTTAAAAGATACGCTTGTAATGTTATCTATAGTCCTGAAACTAAGTGTGCTTGTGGATGCTTTAAAATAAGTATGTTTGTTCATTATACTTAGCACTATTTTTCAGGCAATTGAATGCAAAAGAATCCGTGTATCATTTGTTTTTCAACATGAAAGTAAAACTTTGAAAACAGAAGAACAACATAGATTTTTAAAATGTTTGATTGTGATCAAATCAATAATGGAAGAAATGGATGACAAGCGCTGATCTTCCATTTATCATGCTTAGGTCAAGGGCTGTCAAATACTTTTAAAACTTTAAATATGGCCCTCTAGGAGGTTTGCATGACTTAAGACCTGGAACACAGCATAGACATCATAACTTATGTAATTTGGTGGGTGTAAAGTGGGATGAATAGGATTTCAGCGCTTGTTACATGTTTTTTTTTTTTCATTTTTGATTTGAGCACAAGATTAGAAATATTATTTTCATAACACTATCATTTCCCTGTGTAAGGATACAGAACTTCCACTTCATCTAAGAGGGGAGAAACACAGTTGAAAGGCCTTAGCTAACGTATATGACAAAAGGCACAAAAAAGTGTTGATTGGATGTAAATGTTGTATCTTGTTGACTTTTACAAACTGTGTCCAACAGACCAAAATTAGGCCTAAAAACAAGAGTGACATATCTGCATTCCAGTTTTTACAGTAAACTATGCACTAAAGAAGGTGAATGGTGACAGACTAGCACTAACCTGCTCTGATAAGTTGGATACTTATTTGGGGATAAAACTTATAGAACGATATGGTCCTACCTCCTGTTCACCTGTGTAATATCTGCAGAGAGACCAACATTAAATATCTGAGTCTGTCATATCATCTAATGAGGGTGTTTTAAATCACCTATTTGACTGTTAATAACATGAACTAACTGTGACACACAGCCTCTGATCTAGCCTGTCTGTCTGTGATGGCTTGTTGTAGATTAGTGGCCTGTCGTCCACATTGTTCAGACCTTGTGTCCACAGAGTGGCAGCCTGCTGCTGGACAGAAGGAGTCATGACCTTTCACTCTTCTGGGACACACTCTGACCCGGCACAAGCCGAATGACCTCTCGGATTTATGTGACTTGAGGACTTTATTACTTACACTTAGAGTAGCAGTTTAGACAGCAGCCTCTTTGATGTCCTGACCTGAACTCACAAGTTGTGGTGAATTCAAGTCATGGGACATGCATCCTTGTGTGATGCTTGCTGCATCAGTTGAGCATGTTTAATGAAGGTTGCCAAGATGCACACAAATTCAAGCACATCTGAATCTTGCAGAAGTTAAATCAATTATTCCTCATGTGGTTGAATCTGTGAAAAATTAGGATTAATCTATAAAAAAAATGTGGCATTTGATGTGAAAGTATCAGACAGAGGTAACAGGAGGAGCTGCTGGCTGCAGGTGTTCTCTCTCACGGCACTCAGGGAGCGTAAATTCATTATTCAGCTCAGATTTATACCTGTCAGCAGATACAGATAGATGTTATTGTGGCAGGAGTCGATGGGAGTCTCATTTCGTAGAGTTAAGGTTAACAAAGCTGAGAAACTAAAGTTTAAACACTGTATCTAGGAGAAAAGAAGACGTGTTGGTACTGTATACAAAGAGTTCTTCTTGATTATTTTTAGATTTTTAAAGACATTCTCAGTGACTTCATGTCCATGCCACTGTCAGCGTAGTTTATGAGATGTTCAGAGTTCCCTCAGACGTCTCAGCTCCGCCTCATGAATGCCGAGCAGGCAGCTGTAGTAGCTCTGTGTGTGTATGGAGGGCTGAAGATGATGCTTCAGTCATTTATATCTTCCAACTGAGTGAGCTTTAGGTCTTGTACTCTGCGTTTGCATAAGAATAGAATCAGGTCCTGTGAACTTCCCCAACCTATTGACCCGGCTCCCCAGACATGAATGGCTGTGCTTTGAGGCTCCCCAGCCTCTCAAACAGGCTCTAAGCATGCCTTAAGTCCCCAATCATGGTAATTTAATATATCTGAAGCCCCTGGCTGTTTGCTGGAGCCCCTCCACAGTTTGTTTTAGGCATTCTCTGCCTCTCACCTCATCAGCACTGCTCCTTATTTGGCAGGTTTAAGGGGCTTCTGCGGCTCTATAAGTTCTCTTTAAGCGTCTAAATAAGCCTCCATTCCTCGTAATGAGAGATTTTCTTCCTTTTATTATTCAGTCTTCAGTCAGAAACATGAAAATCTCATGAAGCTAAAGAAAAACACTGACGATGGTGGAAGGTTTAGATCAGTTAACTTGTAAAATAATGATGTTTATGTCACACAGAGACAATCTTGAAAAAACAGTTAACTTCACTCATGAGCGGTAATGTTTATTATCAAATTTATAATTTGAGTGATTTGCAGGATTATATATTCTTTCCCTTTGACAGCATCACTCCCGTTGTTGGTTGTTTTAACTAACAGTCCCATTGGGCTTAGCTACCAGGTTGTGAGGGCATCCTACAGGGCTTCAGCTATGTGCTCTCTGATGTGATCTATCGGAGAATAGCTGGTTTGGAAACATGAAAACATTTTCAACAGAAATAGAAGTAGCTTTTTGGTTATACGTTTACATGGACACGTCGTTTTTGGTGACTGCCAACCATAGACTGTATAAATAATGGACGTAGTATCCGTGACGTCACCCATCTGTTTCTGAAGCGCTGTTTTGAGGCCAATCGTCGGTGGGAGCCATATTGCTGCTGTTGAGCTAGTGTGAGGTAATGAGGCGGGCTTTGAGCCTCCTAGCCAACAGCTACAGTATTCCAGCCTATCAATGAAGTCAGCTGTGCCTCTTAATTGGAAGCCTCGTAATCTAAATATCTTTAAAACTACTGCGTTATGAAACAATTTACCCCCCCTACAGTGTGTTCCGATTGATAAATGATCTATCCAGACTACACTCGTCTTTTTTACCAGGCTGTAAACATGTTCATTTCTGCTGTAAAGATCGGATTTTTTGAATTGGTGTGTATGTGGTTTCCGGTACTTCTGGAGCCAGCCTCAAGCGGATCATTGATGAACTGCAGTTTATAACACTTCCACATTGGACTCAGATTTTTAGACTGGAGGTTGCCACTTGCTGCCAATGCAAACTTTTGGAAGAGTAGAATTTTTTGAAAAC
Organism: Notolabrus celidotus; assembly: GCF_009762535.1. Classification (NCBI taxonomy): domain Eukaryota; kingdom Metazoa; phylum Chordata; class Actinopteri; order Labriformes; family Labridae; genus Notolabrus; species Notolabrus celidotus. The sequence goes on along the minus strand of NC_048274.1, from coordinate 15,317,840 downwards.
CCCACCTCTTTTCCCGCCATGTTACGTTCCCAGTCAAATAGCTATAGGCGAATAGGAAGATAGTAACAATATTGGTGGACTACTAAGCTGTGTTTTTGCAGCTGAGTTCATTAACATTTCCCCAGACAAAGACAGCAGTTTGCAAGCGTGCCTTCGTCATAGTCTTCTTGTTTCTTTGTACTTACCACGCTGTTGAAGGAGTGTTGTGTTCTTAAATGGTATTTCATTGGAGTGTTATACTTCCATTTTCTTTTATCTATGTGAACGCAGATTTTTTTTTAAACACAGGAAAGACTTCTCTGTTTTCCATGAGGCTGTTCTAGAGGAAAAAATGCCTTGATCTTGTAGTCTTCAATGAAATTTACTGTCACACTCATACATGGCTCACCGGTCCTGCTGGACTGTGAATCAGTGATACTCCAGTACTTAAAATCAAGGACTACTTTGAGCAACTCTCACTTGTAATGGAGTGATATTTAACCATGAGTATCTATGCTTTAACTCAGGTAATGAAATGTCCACCACTGTCTATACATGTGTGAATAACTCGATGTATTTCCCAGTGCTAACATGAATGCGGATTAACCTTTAAAAACAGAAGTTAGCCAAACACTAATGCCAAAATCTGGTGAGAGTTGGTTGGTTTTTCATACGTGATTACTTGCTGCATTATCAAGATGTGATTGAGAATTAAAAGAGTGTTCTTCTCTGACAAGAATGTAAATGGTGTTTGACTTAAAAAAAAAATTAAAACAGCATACAACAGCTTTGATTTTTATGATATACTATAAAATATACAGTCTGACTTTTAAAAACTCTAAGTGATGAGACTGATTGTGTTTGATTATATTAAGGACTTTTAAGTGTCCAAAGTTTGGATGTCTCTAAGCCCTGCCCCTTCTGTATGCAGTACACTTACAACACTACACCCCACATATTCTGTCTCTACAAAACGTCATCCCCTTTAATGTCTACATGAGATGCAGTAGGCACTTTGTGTAATTCTTGTAACAAAGCTTCACTAATGAATGAAAGGACAGAGGTGAAATATTTCCTACAGGTTTTGTAGGTTTTAATGTACACTGCCAGTCAAAAGTTTGGAAACACCTTCTCATTCAAGGGTTTGTATTTATTTTAATTATTTGAAACACTGCAGATTAATATCAAAGACATCAAAACTCTGAAAGAACATATATGGTATTATTTAATTAACAAAAAAGTGTTAAACAAACCAGAATATGTTTTAAACTTTAGATTCTGTAAAGTAGCCCCCTTTTTCCTTCAGGACAGCTTTGCACACTCTTGGTATTCTCTCAGGACAGCTTTGCACACTCTTGGTATTCTCTCAGGCTGCATCATGAAGTGGTCTCCTGGAATGGTTTCTAATTAACATGAGCCTTGTCAAGAGTTCATTTGTACAATGACTTGCCTTCTTAATGTGTTTGAGACCATCAGTTGTGTTGTTCAGAGGTAGGGTTAGTACACAATGAGTAGCCCTATTTGACTACTGTTGTAATCCATATTATGTTAGAACCAGATTATTTCATAGTTTTGAAAAATAATTAAAATAAATAAAAAACATTGAATGAGAAGGTGTGTCCAACATTTGACTGGTAGTGTACGCCTCTGTTTGTGGCTTTTGTCAAACTAGCTGAACAACATGAGTGTCTGGAAGTGATGACCTGAGGTAGTACTACACAGATCAAAATGCATGTCTGTGGCTGCATCATGTCTGTGCATGTGCTAATTAGTTTGCAAATTAAAATACCTTTTATCTGAGGTATGATTTACTACTGAAGTAGGTTATAAATGTAAAAAGGCTCCTGGTGCAAACTAATCCCTCAATTAGTATTAAGACACAGAAACACAAGAAAATGCCCTGGAGTGTAAGAGAGGAAGAAAGAGACACGTAACTGTTCTGTGAACCACCAACATTACAAATGACCTCCGAGCAGGTCGTCTCTTTTTTCTCTAAGTGTTGTCATAGACAGATATTTGTTAGATTATATCTTCTGCTTCGGTGTGATGACTTCCTCTAATGACAGACTATTCAAAGTAATTCATCATGTCTTGTAAAAGATTGAACTCTTTAAATTGTTGACTTGTTACAATTTGAAAACAGTTCACATGTAAAAAATATTTCAGTCATCAGCCTTCAGCTCAAAGTCTGAGTCATTGTCACTGTGGCACCACCTGCTGGTGTGAAACACTGTGTGCTCTCACTTCAAGTTCTTTCATTATCAGCTCTATCTTCTCACACCTGAAGACAAACAATGAGTATATTCACACAACAGGAACCTTCTTTCTCTTAGTTTGTTTTAGAAGTTATTATTTTTTGCCTTAATCATCAAGTAGGACAGCTGAGGAAAGAGGTGGGAAGGGAGTGGGGGAGGACATGCAGCAAAGGGTCATGGTCCAGAATCGGGACAGCGACTTTTGCGACGAGGACCTCAATGTATGTGGGGCACACACTTAGGCCGCTAAAGGCCCACCACCGCCCCAGCTTTGTGTTTCTTAAAGTTATGTGTGTGCGTGTTTTCTACCAGATAAGGAGAAGTTGCTACACAGCAGTGATGTTTCTACATGAACTTACAACTGAAAATCTTAAAGCAGCTTGAAAGGATGTAAGAAAATATGGATGTATTATTTATGTAATTAAATATACAATATGAGGATTTGAGAGAGATTAAAATAAATACATATTTAGTTATATTTTTTAGGCACTTTTATTGATGGGACAGCTGGAGAGAAACAGGGAATGATGGGTGTAGAGAGTAGGGGAAGACATGCAGCGAATGGTCGAGGCTAGGAGTCGAACCAGAAAACTCAGCCTCTGTACATGGGGCAAACATAGAAAGCTAGGCCACTTTTGCCCCAAATTAAAATAAATATAAACTTAAATTTTGGTAAAGTTACATTTTTTTAAAGGATTTATGATGTATAAGAAAGATCCTTGATGAGGTCCATAACCATACATATAAGTAAACCACTTTCATCCGTCAAGCTCCTCCACCCAGTGAATGCAGGGCTTTGTTTCAGACCACTGTGAGGCCTCATAAAAGATGAGAGATGAAATGCAGGATGGGGCACACATGCACTTTTTCCCAAACTCAGCGCAGTGACCGGTGCTGACACAAGAAGCTCATCAAAGTTTGGGGCACAAAAACCTTCCAGCTCTGCAGAGAGACAAACCCTGAGAGGAGAAATGTGCAACAAAGCTCACATTTGTCTCTCTTCCCTTCACGTCCCAATCAAAAGCGTCTAATTAACACGGCTTCTTTTCACATAGTGCAGATCAAATAGTAGCAATTATCTGAGCAAACTCTGATGAGGTGAAATACCCGGCGTTCATGGCTGCACTTTTGACAACAATCCCAGCCTGCAGCCTGGTTCACTGCACAACCAGAGCTCACAGAGGCCCACTCTGCAAAAAACACTAATGATCTCTAATGAAGCTCTGTTCTCCGAGCCAGGCCGTGACAAAAACCCGCAGAGCTCACATACACCCTCTCACCCTCTCACACTCAAACTCTAACTCACACACACATCTTTGGTTGGTTTCTGGTAACTATTTGAGAACACTCGGACCCAGAAATAGTTCTAAATTTGTGATAGGAAAAATCCCATGAAACAGATTTATGCAGATTTTATTTACTCTGTTTTAACGATAACGAGTAGTATCAATGATTTTATTGAGATTGCAACTTCCTTATCCCATTTTCTGATAAATGGTTCAAGGATCACTTTGTGATCGTAATGTCAGATGATCATAACTCGTATCTTCAAAGTTGCAAAAGCACAAATTAAATATGGACAATGGCATCATGGCATAATGGCATTTCATGGTCTGGCCCATCGCAGTGACCAGCTTATTATTTAGTATTCTAGAGTGCCAGAAGATTATCCAACTCATGAGAAAACATACTTTCTTATCCAGAGACGATGAGATGAATTGGTCTATTATGATCAGAAGAAGCAGCTTTGTTATTCCTTTATAAAACAAATAACTGAAGATCTCTGGAAACAACCAGACTCGTTATTAAAGGAGAACAAAGTAAATGTATGGATGCACGTCTGCTGAGGGCTTCCATATTCCGTCTTAACAACCAAATTACATCTCTGCTGTATTTTAGTAAAACAAGAAAATCACCTGTGTGCTTCAGCGATGAACAAGCACGGTTTTTAGCAACATCAGAACTCTGCACATTCGCATTCAGTATCTCTAGTCCAGATTTAAAAGACTGAACACTGGATTAGGGGTAAGCTGACCTTTTTCAGAAATTCATTCTCCCAAGTCGACAAACCTTTTTTGGCTCACCTTTCTTTAAGATCTATGTTTAGGTTAGCATTTTCTGTTTCATAAAAAATCCTAAATTGATGAATTTACAGGAAATTTAAAACAATAATGGATCACTCAGGATACATTTTCCAATTTGATCTTCTGGCTTTCATTTATCTGCTTATTTTCATTTAACAAGCAAGGTAAGGTTCTTGGCCACTGTGTCATTGTATTCAGTTTTTCTCTTAATTTGGACTGCCTGTCGTGTCTCAAGTTCAAGTTCAAGTCCGTCGTGTTCAGACAAACTGCAGCTGCATAACATTACAAATTAAATGTAATCTAAAATGCAATTTAAAACCTTTGCGTCTAAAAAGTAAACATAGATGTCTGCTAAAGCGTATCTGTTCAAGGCAGATCGGTTGTACAAAGTTGTACAATTTACTGAGGATGTATTGAAGCATAGAAAACATGTTAACAGATGATAATCACAGCAAGATACTTTTTCTTTATTTGGGGTTGAAAATGCACAAACCAAACTTCTGCATAATGTTGCTTCACACCCTTAATTAGAGGTTGACCTTCTCCTTCCTTACCTTTCTATACATAAATACTGATGTATCACTTGCTTGCTTAAATAAACCCCACTTAACAGTGATGTGTAAGATTTAAACAAAGATATATTATTATGATAAGTAATGAGACATTTTCAAAATTCCCCCACATGCATACATGCACAAACAGAAAGATCCTAAAAACAGGATCCTCATGCCTGCAGAGCTGGGAGAAAAGAGGCTGTATTTCACGAGGAGAGGACACAATCACAGGGCCACAGTGTGTCTCTGTGTCCGGGCAGGCCAGTGTGTGCACATCAGGTTTTGTGCGGCTCTGACGAGATGTGACAGCCCAGCTCGCACTCAAAGATCCACGAATTTGGTCCATTTTTCTGCCTTTTCCATTTACAATGCTTCAGTGGAGATTTCTTTATTTCAGAATGGACAATGGTCTCTTTCTTTCTCAATCCCTGCATCTCCCTCTCTCTGCTTCACACACACACACACACACACACACACACACACACACACACACACACACACACACACACACACACATGCACGCACGCACACAGACATAGACACACTCACAAAGCCTCGCTGGCAGACGCACGCACACTTGCTTGCTGTCATGCTCATTTTGATGGTAATTAATGACATCACTGCTGCGTGCGGGTGCATGGTGTGTGTGTGTGTGTGTGTGTGTGTGTGTGTGTATTGTGGGGGTGCGTTTGTTTGTTGAGCAAACCGTGGGAACAGGGAGCTCTCCAGGGTGGCGAGTCAGGGCCTCCAACAATACATATGCTGTTGCTTTTCACCCAAACACCCTCCCTTCCCAGGAGAATCATTCCTCCCCCTCCTCTCCTGCCTCCCCTCTTTCCCTCCTTTTTCCTCCATAACTTTCCCTCCCATCCTTTCTTTGCACTTGATGATTGAGTGTGGGATTGCTGCCCCCTCTCTGTCAGTATGTCTCATCAGCTTGAACTTGATGGAGCTTTATGGTAAAGTATTGTGGTAAAGATTGTCATAAATCCTCTCCAGTAAAAGCCTTCAGTTTTTTTGTTTCCAGAGATGCATTCCTGCAAAGGTACAGGAGGACGAGAAGGACTGAACTCTGAATTCACACTTCCTGTCTTTTAAAAGCAGCTTTTGCATGCACTTGTCTTTATTGTATATCTTAGTAATCCTTTCAAATCTTTCTGTCACAAACTTCTTTATTCTTTCTCTGTCTCTGAAGAGACTCCCCAATACAGTAAATGCAGTCTAAGGCCACAGAGACAACACATTTTGTTTTAAGATGTATTTTTTAATTGATGCTTTCAAGAAGCCATGTAAGAAAATGTTATCCTGCCAAAGTTGTTCAAAGTCGTCTGCAAGTCAATCGGTTTTATGTTAGTTGTTAATTATGTTATTTAGTTATTTTACTTAAAAATCTTTTAAGAAAGGAATTATTGTTATAATTGTTATTCTGTGAAGTAGGGGTGAGTATTGCCAAGAACCTCACGATACGACATCAATATTGCACACTGTATATATTGTGATATATTGCAATATTCTACACAGTAAACTAAGAAAAAGTAGGGATGGTGTATATGTACATCACACAATATTACCCAGAATTGAAAGGACAAATTAAGTCCAAATTATTTGATTAAAAACAACTTTCCACTTTATTGCTTTTGAAATACTGAAGTTTTATTTTAGTTCCAACTCGGCTAAAATGTGAATTTTTATTATAACAAAAATATCGATATTAAGAATTGAAATATCAATATCATATTGGAGGTCAAAGTATATATGCTGTACTGATATTTTTTCACACCTCTACTGTGAAGTAGAATGAAAAGGTAGAGGATTAAATCAGTACCATGCAGTGGATCCACTGACCCTGAAGGTGCTCTTGCTGATAAAAGTATGGCAAAGGGAAACAAAATGCACTGAGACAGAACAAGGAGAACAAATTATCAAAAGGTTGACCTGACAGGACTGGTTGGTTGAATAGAATAGAATCCCTTGTCATTGTACACAGTACATTGGGATAAAAAAAAAGTGCCTAACATTTACATAAAAAAAGATAAGCAAAACTTAAAACCAATAACTATCAATCAATACATCAACAGTTAGATCATTGCACTTAAAACACCTTAAATAGATTACGGTGACAATTAATTTTTGTTATCAGTACTAATTATCAAACAAAAAAAATTTTGGTTTAGAAAAAAACATTCTGTTATACTCTGAGCTCCCTCCAAACTGACGATGAAGCTGTCTGCAAAATATTGATGATGTCTCACTGAGCTCTCTTTACCGGCCAATACAAATTCAAGAACTGTCTTCTGGTTACCATTTCACTCTGCACCTTTTGAGGAAATGTTGATGCAGATTATTGCAGTATTAATGCAGAGCAAAGTGGCAACCTGCAGTGTAACTAAAAATGCATCCAGTGAGTGTGTGCAAAAAACAACATTTCCATTCCAAGGAATCCTCATTGAGCTCCATTTTTAAATGCATGTTTTTACAGCAGAACTGGACTTACTTAAAGCTTGAAGGACAAAACTGTTTGGTTTTAAATAGCTAATTTTATCTGTGGCAGCTGTGTGGGGTGTTCCTTCTTTTTTTCATTACACATCTCTTGATCACTTTAGGGCTAAGGGTCATTCATAAGTCGGCATAATTGGGGGCGTGTCTAATTTTAATTGACAGGTGGGCATGTTGTAGCTGTTTGGCAGGCATTAAGGCTATGGCCTCAACTCCACCTCTTATACTGGTATCTAGATTAGTAGGAGGATAGTTTCCAATGTGGCGACCGGCATCTTTAGGTCGTATAACATTTCTGAAAATAGTAGGTGACAGCACTGAGACTAATTCATACAATCTATGTAGAACCCTAGCCTACACGAATATGTAGTCACAGGGATGTCACTCTTTGAAGTTTGTGACTTTGTGTGCTTACATCTTCTACACTTTCTCATGTGGTGCTCATGAACAAGACTGTGCAGAGTGCAGGATTGTCTAAAATCCTACCACTGGTCAAACCCCCTCACGATTGGACACATCTGAGCATGCTTCATATTGCACATTGAAAGTAAGTACACATTAAATTATCTCCAACCATTGGCCGTATGTAATGAACAAGCAGAAGAATAACCTTACATTGAGTTTCCTTTTGCTTATTACGATCAGTCTCTCATGCAGTTATTAGAGCTCCGGGGCAGGTGGAGCACCTCATTAGCTAAAGCATTCAGTTTGGATTCATCGCACATGTCTTAAAGCAGCTCTCATTTCTTCTTCTCTCACTCCAGCAGGGAACCAGTAGCCTTTGTGCCACAATCAAAGAACTCCCCCGCTATGAATAGTGATTTCTCTGCTTCTTCTCCACAGCAGTGCTGCTTGCGAGGTTGTCCCCCCTGAGACTTTCCCCTTTGACCCCAACAAATGGACTCCTGTCAAATGAATAAAAAGGTAGAGGTTGGTCTTTAGTGATGCTGGTTGTTCAGGGAGTGGAAGTTTGATGAGTAAGCACAATGACAGAAAGGATCGTTCAAAGAGATAGGTGGAGTTCAGCAGGTCGTCTTGTGATAAGACATCATTATAACAGGTTCTGGATCAGCATGCTCTCTTAGTATAACTTCTTTAATAGATTACAAATTCAGATGGCATGATAACAGGGGGATTGTGTTTTTAAGAGTGAAGTATCTTCGTTTCTGTGTGCACTTTTTTCCTTTGTAAAATAAGACGACTTAACGGCATAACAATCAAGTGAGACCTCATGAGGCATGTTGACCCTCTTGAGAGGCAGGCACTTGTTGTCAGGAGAGAGTTTATGAGTTTCATTTAGTCTATAAAAGGTATCTCTCTCTTCATCAGCTTGGTGAGGACAGTGAGAAAAAGTCTGCTGTAGCACCCATCTAAGAGCCCAGATGGACTCTGCAGTGAGCTCCAATCAGCTCACAAAGGTGATATAATTACCAGGGCAGGATGGTTCAAGGCCACCGCCTTTGGAGTTCTTCAGTCTCCTCCTTTTTCCCATTGCACCTATTCTCTCCTCCGCTATACTCCCTGATTATTCTCCCCTCCCTCATTGTCCCATTATCCCCCTCCAACAACAGGCCAATTTGTCCCTCCAGCTTGGCTCCCGCCTCCCCTCCTGCTGCGTTATTTAGCCCCTCTTCTGCACTTCAATGGCAGGTACTGATTAGAGAACTTCCACGACCTCCTCGCTATGCCTCAAAATTCCCCCCCTCCCCTTCCCAGCAACCTTTAATCTGATTACAGGCTTTCTGCAGCTTTTCAGAGGAGGCCAGGCCCAGGAGCACAATAGCAGACCAAGTGGTTTCACAAACACTCTCCCCAGGGTCAGATGATTCACAAGAGGAGCTGTGTCCACTCTACTCTGACATAAGGTCTCTTTAATGTTGGAATGTGCAGTGATTTAGGAGGGACAGCTCTGTTGTAGTTGTTATGTTTGACACGATCATCAATAAAAAATGTTTTTTAATTACAGCTAAAGACTGATAATCTCTGATGTTTGTGAACTTTTTGAGAACATAAAGCTTGAGTGACTACATAATGTAGATTGTTAGGTTAAAGGCTGCAAATCAATCAATCTGCAGAGTCTAGTTTTCCCTCAGAGTTTGCTGATGCAGGATCACGATACCAGAATGAATGATGGATCTAAGATCATGTTAAACAGGTTCATGCTGCAATTTGCCAAGAGACCTTGTGATGTGAATTAACTGGAATTACTGCAAGCCGTTTTCATTGATTTGATGCATTTAATTAATTTAAGACAAATAAACAAACTTTTTTTTTTTTAAGATTTATTTTTGGGCTTTTTCGTCTTTATTGGATTGGACAGCTGTAGAGACAGGACATGTGGGGAGTAGAGAGTGGGGGAAGCCATACAGTGAATGGTCGACCGGCCGGGAGTCAAACCGGCGACCTCTGCGATCAGGGCTATAGCCTCTATACGTGTGACACTTAGACCGCAAGGCCACCAGCGGCCCCGAACTTTATTTTTTTATGCTTAAATATACATTAATGTCATAGTAAAAATTCAAAGGTTTTGAGTGTTTCAGTGTTGACATATATTTTTGACAAGAGATGGCTGATGATCAACTCCAAGTCTCACTGAGGGTTTGGGCATTTACACGAATGAGGGCTCCACATAATGTTAATGCACTCCTGTTATAGTGATGGACTCACAGTGGTCTGGAAAGTGGAAGTAAGAACAAAAATGCTCTAGAGATATGCTCTATAGACATCCCATTTTAACATCCTGCTTGCCGTTCTTTCTGAGCTCAAACTGTCGCCTACATTAACCCCAATGCAACTCAACTGTCACCAGATGGGTCGCAGATTCTGGAGCATTAGCAGCGTGTATAAGGTCTGAAGCATAACTGATGAGTCACTAACAGATACCTGTGAGCCTCAATTCTTTGAGCACAACATCCACATTTCTTGTTTGTTTGTTTGTTTGTTTGTTTTTTAATTTGAAACTTGTGTTTTTCAGTCTAGATTGTGGCTGATTCATGTCACTTAAGGCAATTCAGATTTGTACAAAACACATAGTCAGGTAAAATTAAATAAGACTGACACAGAGTAAATACACTGAGTGTTTTATTGCTCTAATAACAGACTTTGTGAGGAGTTTAACTCAGCAGTGTTTAAACAGGTAACCCATCAGTTAACCTGTTAACCCCATCAGGCATCTTAGAGACTACTTCTCTCTCTAAAGCTTCTGCCACCTGACAGAGAGAGGCACAAAGCACATGTCTGACCAGTGTATTTAGAGTTCATTAATGTCACAGTGACTGGTCAGGAAATGGCCCTATTGACGGTTTGTCCGAGCCTCATTACCATCAGAATAAAATGAGCAGAGAGATCAGAGCCCTGCAGGCACACAGCGGGCCCATGATGACCTGAGGGACCTGTTACAATTCTCTGACTCAGCATTTAAACCTTAAATCAAAATTAAGCTGTGACTGTTATTAAGATTAGGATTATTCGCACTCAGTCAAAGATCTTCATCATTTTAACAACTGAACCTCGTGCTGATTCAGAGGCCTTAACTCGTCATTGTTACAAGACTAACTGTGTCAAACAAAGCTGAAAGCAGCTTCAGAACTGAACAGATCTCATGTAAATACAATTCACATTCAAACTTTATCTAAATTCTTCATGTACAAAATTATTATATCTACTTGATATTTACCCACTCAGTGTTTTCAGGTCATTAAATGAAGGCAAACTTGGAAATGACAGTTTTCTATTTTACTGCGACATTCTGCGTCTTTCACCTCTGGCTTTCCAACTTTAAAAACTGCCATTAAATCTGCAAACAGTGCATATAAATAGAGTTGTATTGTTTTTCAATATTCAAAAAAATGCCTACATTTCTAAACAAATGTTTTTGTGTTTTTTTCACCTGAAAATACAGCAAATAAGCTGTCAGTATACATGAGTCATGTGGGTTTGTATATGATATTAAACATAGAAATCGTGCATGATCTTTTGGATGCTGTTTGGTCCCCAGCCAGAGAGAGCAGTTGGAACAAACACAAAGAAAAAGTATGTAGAAGCACAATTTATAAGTCATACTGGAGTTAAAGAAAATGTTTACGCACAAATATTTGTCTTCTTTTTTTTTTCTTATAAAAACAAAAAAGTGTGGTCTGCAAACCAGAACAATGAACTATTTTCAAGCTTAAAAGTATTTGAAATACATCTCACTGAATGGCTTTGAACCTTTTCTCCAGGATTTAAATGTTGTTAAAGGTCTTCATAAGGGCCTTAACTGCTTTTCAGCTTTGTTTGTTTAATACTGATACAAGCGTCCTTTAACACTTTTTACCTCATACCTCCACCCTGTGGGATGATAGTGGAACTGCAATCAAGTGGTAAACTTGTCAAAGAGGGTAAGGTGTGTTTTGTTTCATATCAATTCCATGTGCTTACCTTAAGATGAATTTTAGCACAATGATTATTTAAGGACAGATTAATAATTTCTAAAGTTTTTAACTTTAGAAAAATGTTCTTGTGCCACCATTAGGGCTTTTGGCCTCAATGCCATCAAGGATTTTAAGGTTTTGATCTGACATGTGCAAAGCTCTGTTAATTCTAAAGCAGGGGAAGTTAGAGCGATTATAGGAATAATAATAAGAAGAAGAAGAATAGAAAGTGCAGGATGAGTATTTGGTTGTTTGTGTCATGTTAAATTAAGATGATGCCAACAATTATAATTTTTTATCATTATTATTTAAATTTTTTTATTTTTTATACCTTTATTTTAGAGAGGAGAGGACAGTGGATAGAGCAGGAAATGGAGAGAGAGTGGGGTAATGACATGCGAGAAAGGGGCCACAGACTGGAATCGAACCCAGGTCGCCTGCTATATGGGCGCGCTACTTAATCATCAGTCTAAATATGCACCACTTATTATTTTTATTATTATTATTATTATTATTATTATTATTATTATTATTATTATTATTATTATTATTATTATTATTATCAATCTATTATTTATATATTTATTTTGTTATAGTAACAGGAAAAAAAGAGGCCAAAGAAGAAGACAGAGGTACCCAACAGCTTATGAAGTACTGACAGAGTGACAGAACACTTCATGTTTGATAGAGAAACATGGATGTATTGTTTTATGAAACAGTTTTGTGTTAAAGCTAGAACCTACAGGTGACACAGTTATCAGCACTTGACGAGCACCAAAGTCACACCTGTGTTAGAAATAACCTTTCTGTTATTTATTCTGTTTTGTAATGTGAATACTACAACAGATGTTGTACACACTTAGCTACTCGTACTTCTTTACAGCACAGACATAAAGACACACCAGTCATTTAATGACTTTGTATTCTGGATGTTCCTTTATTTTGCTTCTTCAATCATTTCCAACATTTTTTTTGTGTTTTCTTTTTTTGCATAACTTGTAAAAATGAGAGCAAATCAATTGTTTAGACAATTCAATAACTTTATTATATCATTCCAGTTACATGTGATTTATTCATTTGTACATTTTTTCACAATAAAACATCAATAACACAACAAGAGGACAGTCATTTACAATCACATTTAATATATTAAGGTAACATTCAACATTAAAGCAGACCTAATCACTGGAACTTGTTTCATAGTATCTCAAACTGCCACCTTAAGATCAGGAACATTCCGCTACAAACAAAAGTATGTGATAAATCATATTTACATTCAGGTCTTTACATCATTTCCAAGAAATAACTAAATAAGGTTTACTTTTCAAAAAAGAAACTAGCATGGCTGCACAAACTCCTCTGATTGTTCACTTACTGCCTTCAATTGCATAAAATACTAAATAAGCTCTTCATTCATAAGAATTAAATCAGCCAACACCTTCAATAAAAACATCTAACAATCACGACTCTTTTAAAGACATCATCTATAAAGACGTGCAGCCATTTGTGTGCAGTAATGAATTACCTTCATATCAACATTAACAAAGTGTCTTTCACTTCTCACGCCTGCACTCAGCACCTGACATTTTCTGGTCATTACACACTTGCAAAGAACATCGAATTCGAATAATTTTTCAGTAAATGAAAAGAATTATTCACCAGTTTGTGCAGCATTCTCATAACCTTACGCTTCCAATCATTAACTTAGGTGCTACACAAATTAATCAGGTGTTAATGGTGCAAGACAAGAGCAGGGAGTGAGTGTGTCAAAATTGCCAATTTTTAAGGGTGGCTCCTTCATAAATATGTGATTTTTACTGCAGTTCACAGATGCATCAAGTTCCATGTTGCATTCAGGGGGCGATGTTTCTCTCTGCTTTAACTCTGGTCCACGGAGAAGTTTGACTCAGATCTGTTGCACAAAAACATAAATATTAAATAAATACAAAAATTACATTTGTTTTCATAAGTTGCATGGTACTGAATGAGGATTTGTATGAGGTGTGAGTGAGCTTACATGTCTTGGTGCTTGTGGATCATGTGGTTGTTGTACTCCAGCACAGGAGGGATGCTCTCCTCATCCTCAGGAACCTGAAACACACACATGTGGGGTTAGATAAAGAGATAGAGATAGAGTGGGTGTATTTCTAAGTGTTCACACTCAAAGTGCGTGCTCTCTTACCTCCCAGTAAACTTCATCATCGTAGCAGTTGTCATCAGCAGGGTCGCCCCAGATCGGGAACCTGAGGATGAAACCTGTAAAGAGAGAACAAAACAGCTTTTATGTCAGTGTCCTGTCAAGGAAAAGCAAAAAATTCAAAATCTGTTTTTCTTTTAAGAGACGAGAATCTAAACTATGTGGCCTTGGGTTAGTTACTGTTACAGTCCAAAGAAAGCCACATTTAGGTTTTTGTTTTCAAAGACTGTTCCTTTAAGAGCTGTCAGAGCATTCATTCCGATCCTCCTGATGGACGACCGACTCTGATCTTACAACCTGTAACGTGCTTCTACAATATTCACCCTATATGATCACTTAAGAGTTTTACTGTAACAAATTTGTCACCAAACTCACCAACAATTGCTCCTCCACCAAGTCCAAATACAATGGCCACACATGTGCCAGCAGCCTGGAAGCCTCCCTGAGTTCCTACTGATCTGTTTTCAAAGTCGCCCTCAAAGTCGAAGACGTTGCGCAACCTTTAGAGAAAAAACAACAGACCTTTTAATAAAATGCTTTTCATGGTCATAATCTGAAGAAGAAGACAAAGCCTGTTGACTTTACTGTGTTGTAGTCAGCAAACAAAAGTCTGGTTTCTGAATCGTGCATAGAAGATGTAACATGTATTTGATTGTGTATGCCGGTCACCCACCCTTCTTTGCCATAGACAGATTCAGTGGCGGCTGCAGCAACAATGGCACCTGTGAAGCCGCCAAGCATTCCCGGCAAAGCGTGGAGGTTGTGGATACCGCATGTGTCCTGGATCTTGAGATATTTCTCCAAGAATGGCTGAAAATGAGAAAAAAACAGCAGCGCATTAGTCACTGACACCAGAGCCGGAGACACTCATGGCTAAATTAATTTAATACACATCAATGTATCTGCAATGATGGAGCACACACTGCAGCACTGACTCAGAGAATACTCTCAGATCAAAAGTTATTACTGGCTCACCGAGATAAACAGATAGCCAAATGTGGAGATGATGCCGCAGAGGAAGCCCACAATTAGAGAACCATAGGGAGTGATCATGAACTCTGCTGCTGTTCCCATGGCAACACCACCTGCCAGAGTGGCATTCTGGATGTGCACCTGTTAGGTAAAACAAACAGTCAGTCATGAAAACTTGCAGATGTTACATGGCACAGAGTTTTTTTTTCTTTTCCCAGTAAAGGAGTGTTACCATGTCCAGTTTCCCTTTCTTCTGAGACATGCTGGAGATGGCCACAGTGGTGAGGACGGAGGAGGCCAGGGCCAGGTAAGTGTTGATGGCTGCTCTGTGCTGTCCGTCACCATGGTCTGTAATGGCTGAGTTGAAACTGGGCCAGAACATCCACAGAAACAGTGTGCCTGTGAGGGGAGAGTTACATTAATGTCAAATACACGAACAGCGTCTTCAAGACAATGTGTGAGTTTATAAAAATGATGAGGTGTAAAAAAAAAAATCCTTGTTCACTCACCAATCATGGCAAACACATCAGAGTGATAGACTGATCCACTAAGGCTTTTGCTTTGGTTTAGAGAGGGTCGATACAGGACCCAGGAGATGGCCAAACCGTAGTACCCTCCAAAGGCGTGGATGACCATGGAGCCTCCGGCATCTCTGCACTGTGGGAGCACAAACACACAGTGGATTAATTGAAGGAGAACTGGACGATGGTGAGGTCACCTGTGGAATGACTGTGTTTGTTGAGACTCACATGAAGAAGGTCGAGGATGATGTATTCCTCCACAGCAAACAGGGTGACACCAAATAAGGTGACGACCAACAGCTGGACAGGGCTGACTTTACCCAGGAGGGCTCCGTACGCAATCAGGGAGCCGGCACAGCAGAAGTCTGCATTGATCAGACTGTGACAAAGAAAAGGACAGTGAAGAAGACTGTGTTAGTGAAAACTTTAAGAACTAAGCAGCAATGAATATTACACTGAACCAGTGGAGGAGTAAAAACAAGGTGGACTGAGCTGTGTAAAGTAGAAAACTATCTTAACCCCCATTGCAGATAAAAGTACAAAATCAACTATTTGCATTTCCATTTGGTTTTTTATTTTTTATAAGCACATTTTCTTTTTCTGGTACTGAAATTGTGGAAAAATATTTCACACATAATTTTCATAAGACAGCTGCATAGGAGAGGAAGCAGTCCATCAAAAATAAGCAACATGTCGCAACCTAAATGTTGCTGATAAATGTATTTCTGACAGATAGTGTGTAGGTATTTGCATCTTTTTCTCCATCAGGTCCTTAAAGGAGTTAGATGATATAAGATGCCTCTTCGTTGTGTTGTACTATTTTAAAGTTAGAAATATACACAGGAATTAATTTGTATGATAGCTTATAACTAATTAAAGTAGATATGATCAGTGGAGATAAGACGGATGAATAATTATAATAAAATAAATCAATGTGTGTTTGTGCACACATATTTTTCGCCCCTCCTGCATATGTAGTGCCCCAGCAGGGCCGGCTCAGTGACAAGAGTCTGCACACACCCCTGGTGTAAAGTTTGGGATAGTGTTATTTCATTGTTTTGCTGCACTCACTGTTCTGTAAAAAAGCACTTACATTTTTTTTATGCTTTAAACACTCAACTACAAGTACACACAAGTAGCTGAAATAAATTCATAAATATATTAATGACAATTATCTAAAAAATATAATTTCTATAGTAAAATATGATCAATTTGGTGTAGATTGGAATTTGGTGGCCAGGACTGGACAAGTTCATCCGGTCCTGAGTTAACCACATTTTCAGAGGACCAACTTGAGTGACTGGATCTTAAACGTGCATTCTGCAAATCGCACACCCATGAGAAGAATCACGTGTGCCTCGAGGACACCCACAGGCAGGACCTGACAAAACATTTCATTTCATGTTCTGACAGCTGTGGCAAAAGAAACTTGTCAAGGTACGAGTCCACGTCCCACTATGATAATAATAAACCCTGACAGGTTGAAGAATGTTGTTCCATCTTTGAGTTACATAACACATCTGTGCACTCCTCTGGTGTTTCCAGTTTACTACACGACTGATGATGTGATGTAGGGCCTTACCTCTCTACTCCGATGGTAATTTTTCCAGTCTCCGGGCTGAGGGAGTGGAACCAGCCTTGCATGAGAAGAGCCCACTGCAGTCCAAAGGAGGCGATCAGGAAGTTGAAGCCCACACCCCCAAAGCTGTAGCGTTTCAGAAAGGTCATGAGGAAACCGAATCCAACAAAGATCATGACGTGAACGTCCTGGAAGCCTGGAGAGAGGTAAGATGCAAATATGTTAATGAAAACATATGAACGTCTGGAATAATTAAGTTGAACAACTAAACATTTTAATCTTTCTTATTAATCCCAGACTTATAATGTATGATCTTGTGTTTGCGTACTAGTTCAGATTTTAAAAATTGAACACCCTGAAATCCTAGCAGGCCATACGATTTTCCTGCAGATGGAGAACTTCAAGGTGTTATTTCAACATAATAGCATTTACCTCCTGCAACTTTATCAAATTCTGCATTCAGCCCTGAACAATTATATTTTCCATTGTGCAGTGCAAATATCTTGTCCAATAACATGATCTGAGGAGAGCTTGTGTAAAAAAGAAAGGCATGCATTTTTTTCTTAAATGTAGGTTTTCCATTGTTTGAATCTTCATTCTAGTAGGAAAAACAGTCTTCTTAGTATTCCATGTGGTTTTCTGTGGACTGACATATAAGTGCAGTATCATATTGCAATTTGATGATTTTTGGGGGTCCATATTGACTATAATATTGACTAGGCTTAAATTCATAGTGACTGACAAACATTGAAAATTAACATTGACCCATCACTGACATGGAATCCTCTTTTTTTATTGCAAAAAATGTTGCAGAAGGTGTACTTACTGGGGTATCTGAAGTAGAAGTCATTTTCGATGTCACTGGTGAAGTTTTGCGTCCTTTTGTACTCCACCCAATGGGCATCCGACTCTTCATCGTACCGAATGAAAACTCCAAACAGCACAATCATAGCAAACTGCCAGACAAAGCAGACAGCCGGCAGACTGATGCGGACGTTGGTGTTCTTTTGTCGGCAGAAAAAGCTGCTCATTACCTCTGCACAGTTCCCCATGGTGTCGACTGTTTGCTGATGATGCTCAGTTCTCTCTTTGGCCTCGACCTTCCTCTGCTGTGACTTCCAGCAGCATCTCAGCAGGTTTATATATACATATGGATCTCTGGAGGTGTGTGCTATAACTCTCCACTCACACTCAGTGGGTGGACACACCTTTTCTGTTAACAAGTTAACCACTCCTCGAATGCTCACCTCTATTCTTGCTGGTACAGTCCGGCCATGCGGGTTTTACCTAGAACTCTTCCTAGAACATGTGCACCAGATGGAAATCACATGATCACAGAATAAACAAATGTTAAAACAAGCCAGTAAAGATGTTTTTGCTTAGACTAGCTTGAAATGGCATAATTTATCATCAATAATTCATCAAAGTCACCAAGTAGCAAAGAGAAACAGACAAACAAACATTTAAGTTATCATGCTGAGGTATAACGGTAAACATTTGGCATCCAGCTATATAATCAAATACTATAGTCGTAGTTGATACAATGATTGCATGGACTATTCACTTAGTCTTATACAGGAAATGTTGTTGAGTGCCAGTTATAAGATTAAATAAGTGTTAAGCGGCTTCTGGGTGAGCAAACCTGTCAGTCAGGCTTACAGTGTCTGTCGTTCCAAGTGCAGCGTATTGAATCAAAGTGTGTATATCTGTGGCTTGGCAGGTAGAATAAATCGATTGACCCCAAAAAAAGAGAGTTAAATTGTGACATATGTTTAGACAGAGGGTTTACTGAACATGCATATACTTTTCATACATTGGTTTATATGTCTGCCATCCACTAAGCTTCTCAACTGTAGCAGCACGTGGTTAAGTGCTTTAAATATTATTATTAACCTATTTATTTAATTGTATTGTCACTATTATTTCTGTTCTTATTGGTTAATTTATATTTTATTTTAAATTATTATCATTTATCATTATTGGTTGTTTTTTCATTCATTCACTTATTTTGTTTCTTATACAAAAAAATATCACTTGCTTTAATTGTTTGCATTGATCTTCTGTATGTAATGTGTGAAAATTCAATGAAACAGATCTTTGAAAAAATAAAAATAAAGTACAAAATTTGCACAAAAAAAAGACCCTTTAATAACAGATACTCAAAAATCCAGTAGGTAAAGTTGTTCAGCTGATTTTCCAAAAAGCCTGTGAGTTAGTCACTCAAATTTGCAAACAGCATTTACCCAAATAAGCAAATGGCTGGATAGTAAAAAAAAAGCTCTAAAGCAATCTCCTTTATTCTACCTTTTATTTAATCCGTTTAATTGAATAGCACGCCTAGCACGGTTTTGTACACGCGGTGCACCACACATCACGTTTGTTTGTGTCCTCCTCTTCTTTTCAATCACATGTACTTGGTGTTCAGTTTGTGGTTTCCAATCTCAACAAAGATCTGCCAGTACGGATTCCAGTTTAAGGATCAGGGCTTCAGTATCTCTGTGACACATTCCAGATGATATCTGTTTCCCAACTTCAACACACTCTGCTTTACCAATTATTAGGTAACAGATTATGAATCACTGATGAGTTTCTTCTCTCTGATGATATTACAGGGCGTGCACAGGACTTAAGCTATCATTTACAGTGCCAACTCTACTGTAATAGAGAGAGATCACGTTTCCCAACAACTCAACCAGTGCATCCTGCAAAGACGCACCATTGACTCTATTTAAACGTTGTGTGAGGTATATTAAACTGGATGCACCATTTTTATAGATTTTTCTTTAAAGTCAGGGTGTGCATTTCTTTTCTACACAATAAGGTTTTTGAAATCATCTTAAAACAATGAACTTTCATGAAAGACAGAATTCTGGCATTCTGCTTACATCTGCATATTGCACTTCAGTGTCTAGACATGACTGTGATGTCTCAACAAAAATTGGCATTTGAAAATGCTCTTTTCAGTTCATAGTTCACAGGCTTAGGTTTTAAAATACTGTCAAAATGTGTGGGTTTTTTTATTATAAAGGACTGAATTGTGAGCTCAAGTTTTCGAAGATTAACTGTATTTCTGTCTGGTTTGTGGAGGACCTCCTTAAAATGCAATGAGCAACTTTGGTGTTGGTTTTCAGGTAGTAACTGTATTCACCAGTGCTAAACTTAGCTCATTACGGTCTAGAAAATAAGCAACATGTCGCAATCTAAATGTTGCTGATAAATGTATTTTTGACAGATAGTGTGTAGATGTTTGCATCTTTTAAACAATTATTTGTCTCCATCGAGTTCTTAAAGAAGTTAGATGATATATGATGCCTCTTTGTCGTGCTGTACTATTTTAAAGTTAGAAATATACACATAAATGAATTTGTATATAGCTTATAACTAATTAAAGTAGATATGATCAGTGGAGATAAGACGGATGAATAATTCTAATAAGATAAATCAATGTGTGTTTGCGCACACATATTTTTCGCCCCTGCTGCATATGTAGTGCCCCAGCTGGGCCGGCCCAGTGACAAGAGTCTGCCCCTGATGTAAAGTTTGGGATAGTGTTATTTCATTGGTTTGCTGAACTCACTGTTCTGTGAAAAAGTCCTTAAGGGATGCTGGTGGCCTAACGGTCTAAGAGCCCCACGCATAGAGGCTATAGTCCTCGTTGCAGAGGTCAGTGTTTCGACTCCAGGCTGGTCGACAATTTGCTGCATGTCTTCCCCCACTCTTTACTCCCGGCATTTCCTGTCTCTCTTCAGCTGTCCTGTCAATAAAGGCAAAAAGCCCCCAAAAATAAAAAAAACTGTTTAAAAAAAAAAGTACCTAAATGATTTGATTCTTTTATTCTTTTTTTACTCTTTTATTCTTTATACTTTCATTAACATTAACATTAACATTAACAATGGAGTGAAGATAAGTTGAAAGTCACTCTAATTTAACCACTGACAGATTGGGTAGAGATTGAGATTTGATGATAACAGCATCATTTGGAAATAAAAATTAAGAGTTCGATTCAGTCGCCAAGGAAAAGTCTGTTACTTTATGTAACACAAGTGACAACTCAAAAAAACGTATAAAAGCTGCACAAATTTAAAACAGTTATGAAGCCAAAGTAATAAAGCTTGAAAACCTACAACAACTATTAAAAGGACATGCTCCCTCTGAACTCCTTTTTGTAGTTGCAGCTCCTCCTCCGTGATAACAGATGCCGTCACGAGTGCCAAATTATTTTTTGTTTTGTAGAAACACAAAACAGCAATAACTGGACTTAAAGAAAATACCAGAACTCTGAAGTAAGAATGTTGTTTTTCTAATGAATATAGCCTTTTTTGCTGCTCTTCAGATTGATCATGCTACTTTTTTCTAGGCTGCATAAACATTACACAGAAGTGACAGCGTGGACAAAGAAGACACCAGACAGAGTGATGAAGCAGCAGAGGAACTTATAGCGAGTTGAAAATGTGTGAATATGTTGGTACCATTTCCCTGTAATACATGCAATAAAAGTATCTAAACCTGTTACCTGTTTACTGAGATTCACTGACAGAAAGAAGAGTATATGAAAGACATGACAACTGTGGAGCTGTGGGAGGGGGTTACACTACCGTAGTCTAAAACTGCAGCTAATCACACTTACATCTCCCTGAACACCAACCTGACCGATCTTAAACTTAGCTCACATACCAAACATGTGCTGCTTGTCACATGCTCCTTGCTGAAAAGAGCTATCACTGTAAGTTTACAGAAATATGAAACAGTAAATTAGAATTTGATGAACTTAAGTTCATATTTTTAAGATTTCTGTAGTTACCTTAAACATTAAGAATCTTACTATAAAATATTCCTGCCCCTAAAAACAGCAATAATCTTTTTTTTTGGGAATGGAGAGTATTTTCTGTTTCGTTGTTGTGTATTGAAGTCACATGTTTTTTAACTCTCAGTCTAAGAATCTCTAAAGTTATCGGGGTAATCGAGCTGATTGTTAGTTTCCCATTCAAGTATTTGCAGCTGATTATGGTTTAAGTGACTGTTATCACTGGATGTATCTTTGTTATCTACCAAGGTTTTTGAACTGCAGCTTTTTGTGCTGTTATGAGAGCTTTTTTTTTTACCTTGAAGAAAGACAAAGCTCTCTGAGACAATAAGTTGATTTACCTCCAAATAAAACTTACAAGGCTCTTGCAAATTATCCTGTGAGGATGTATGAAAAGAAAGAACCCAAATTAGTCTGATGGGTAAGAGCTGAAAGTGAATATCTATGGTCTGTTTAGCTCCTCTCAAACGAGAGAATTAAATCCCAAAGCCATGATCAAAGCTCTGTCCAGGACACATCCGTTCAGCTCAAACAGACATGAGAAAACAAAGAGTGTTTCCCTGTGGAGATAAAGGATTAGACTCATGCAATGAAAGAACATTAAGGAGTGATTGTATCATTTGAAAACACAACATTTCATATACAAAAAGGATGTATACAAAATTTCAAAACAAGTGACGTGATTAGCTGTTACAGAAATGTTGACCATTCTACTTAAACGATGCTGGAGTGATATAGGGTTGTCAGTGTGTGAGCATGTGATAGAAGGACTGTGCGGAGGTTTCAGATCTTATCTGTCAAAGACATTTAAACTATGTTCTCAGTCACATGGTACGAGGTATGCCCCATCACTGCTGCACACAGCCTAAGAATGATGCTGCAGGAGATATTAGGAGGTCCTGTCAATCTAAAGACAGATAACTGCATGGCAGCTATTCAAACAACAAAGCTTTTTAGTTTGCTTCCTTTCTGTTTTGACCCTGGCATTGTCTTAAAAAAAAACGGAAACAGTGCCATCCAGTCAGGCCTGGTGGCTATCACATACAAACATCTGAATCACAGCACAACTGACAAAGACAAACAGAGAACATCAAAGTTTAAAATTGATTTAAAAATTGAACTGTGAAACACCATGCATATTTTTCTTGCATTATCTGCACAGTTGAAGCCTCTTAAACTTCTGCACATACCGAGCTGGTTGGACCTCAATCAGTGTCTCTCTCAGAAATCATGTGACGTATGTGAGGTAGCACGGAGGTATCAAATCATTTGTTTTTTCAATTTAATGAAAGCCTACTTTGATGTAATCACTACGTATCTAATCAACCATCTCTAATACACCATCATTCATTAAGGTACAGTTTGACAGTTGTATGAAAGGCGAGCCCATAAAGTGAAATGTATCCAAAGTAATAATATACTTTACAGCACGTCTCAGTTTGTTATTACTTTCTTTTGATACATTGTCGTAGAAGAAGAAATGAAAACGCCAATCAAACTTTATTGTTTTCTTAATTTGATCCATCTAAAGCAGCCTGAGGAGAGTGACTAACCAGGGAAGAATTTTCTTGAACTCTGCAGGTACATTGCTCACACAGCCAGATGCCAAACAGATAGGGGAGCGTCAGGCAGTCGGCTGTTTCTCAGTGACAAAAAAGCTCTGCTCCCTCTGAGTATGATCTGAACCGCAGATAACCCCCCGTCACAGCGTGCTGATCAGCAGAGGAGACACAAGTTTTACCTTGTCAGACAGCATCTTTGACTTTCACATGGTGCATCGTGTGACTCCGAGTTCACGCACGCATACAAAACAGGGCCGGAGGTGTCACACAGCCTCGTGTGCCTCAGTCACTGACTAAAGGACAGACACATCCTATGACAACAGTGTTCATGTACCTGTTTGTTTTTATGTTTGTTGATGTTTTGCACCAGTGCTTTAAACTCTTCAAACCAAAGAAATGTTTTATTAAAACCTTAATGAATAAATTCTACTTTGATATTTCCAACAGTTTAACTTTAGGAGTAAATAAAAGC
Source organism: Notolabrus celidotus (assembly GCF_009762535.1). Classification (NCBI taxonomy): domain Eukaryota; kingdom Metazoa; phylum Chordata; class Actinopteri; order Labriformes; family Labridae; genus Notolabrus; species Notolabrus celidotus. Next base: position 15,293,953 of record NC_048274.1, on the reverse strand, counting down.
TTAAACTTATAACCAAATACATGCAAAATAAATTCCCTGATCCTCTGAAATACGACATCGCAGTAATGTCTTTTACATGTGCAAAATGAAGCGACTCATTTTGCACAAATAATTCAAGATTTAAAGCGTGGAATTGTTCGCTGAAACTTGAATGCACTAGTTGTAAACAACAAGATAACAAATCTCTTAATCCTTTACATCCAGTTTTCTTTCTTTATCATTGTAGTATGATTCATTTGAAGGTGTCTGTCAGTCACTGAAACCTTGCACTGTTTGTATTCTGCAAATGTAAACTCTCATCACACTGTTTTATGTAGCATTTTCGACACTTCAACCTTAATTATTCTGCACTTTTGAGCTCCCCCAGACTTTGGCTGACAGTTCTGTTGGTTTCAACAGTAACATGCTGCACAGTTGTTGTTTGTCTGGGTGGGTGGTATGAGTTTTTACTTTATTTGTTTTAACCATTGTTTGAAATTACATGTGGAGCCCAGGGTGGTAATTCATTTATGAATGAATCAAGTAATTAATCAATTAGCTAATTGTAATTAAACAAAATAAAACAAATTATTTTCATTCATTAAATATGCTCATCTTAGATTTTGCCATGCAATATATCTTTGCGGATCAAATTTTATCTCATAATCCATGTGTCTCCTGCTTTATCAATAACAGCTTTTTTGTGATTCAGCAGTGTAACACATACTTATAAAAAAGGTCAGGAACAGGAGCTCAGATTGAACAGCAGCTGAGTTACAGAAACTTGGAAATAAAAGAGAGGACACCAGCAAAGTGCCACATGTAAAAGAAGACTAGCTAAAGAACCAAATGAAGAAGGGAAACCTCTTTGCAACTTGAGCATTTAAAAAAGGATATAGTTAATGTAAATACAAGTTTAAAGCCACTGAGAACAGAGCTTGAAATGTAAAAAAATCATGAATATATCAAAGTTCTAAGTGTTATAAAACATCAATGAAAATCTGAGTGAAAACAAAGCTACATTTATTAGGAGACCTTGTTCAAAAAGATCCTGTTTTCCAGTTAGGGACATCTCTCAGTACTGTGTGGGCGCGGCAGCTGATGTTTTTATTGATTGGCATATGTTAACAAGACTTAACCATGGCAACAGTCACAACAAGGCTACTCTGAAGCAGAGAAAGAGAAGAAAGAGAAAGAAACTCCAGAATCTGACAATTACTCTTTTCAAATAGTCTCTGAGTGCTGAATTACAAAAGACGTATAGCACTTTAGTCTCCACGTTCTGGACATCAGGCACAAGGGATGCCCACAGCAGCGGAGGCTGAAGTGCAGGAAGGCCAGGCTGCACGGCTCCAGGTGCCAGTTAAAGCCATTTGGCAAAGCCCTGAGCTTTCTGGGCAAAGCTGGTGAACCGGTCCAGGGACAACCGTGGGAAGCACATATGGGACTCTCTTCAGCCTGACTCTGTATCAGCTCACCAAAAACGCAGCCAGCAGTTCCTCCGAGTTGAGTTAACAAGTTGATCCAATTCAAATCAAACTTTGATGTCTGCTATTTGACTCAAGGACGAAATCATCATCATCATTCATTAAAATAAAGAACAACTCAATCCTGTTTGATTCAGTTTGATGGAAATTGATTGATTGAATCTTAAATATATTTTTACTTCAAATTAAAGACGGTTTTTCTTCCAAATTAAAATTTTTGTGTTTTTTATTGTTCCTAAAGACAAAAGACTAGACTTATTTTTCAAACTGAAGAAATAATAAATACATTCATGTCTTGGTGTCTTACTGACAGGTAGTCGGTGGGGTAAAATGATAATTTGGTATAACTTTTTTCACATGACGGTTATACATTGGTTGTTATTACCACTTCTTCATTTAATTGTTTTTGTTAAACCGTTCTTAGTAATAGAAAGATTTCTGTCTCACTCAACACTAACTCCAACACAGGTTTCCACATTGGGTCAGACCTCGAGAAATTTATCAAGCAGTAATGTACTTAACCTCTGTTCTACAAAGCATACAGATGGACATACATTTGGAAAGTTCTCCTTCCTTCATGTTAAGAAAACATAAGTAGATTTCTAAGAGGGTGACAATAAATAAAAATGAGAGCTATCTACGATAAGGTGGACAAGCTAACCCAGCACCAGAGGGAAGACTGGCAGAGTAGCATCATGCTAACAGAGCTAACACCGGACACGAACGCCACATTGGAAGGATTTCACCTGCTGTGGGTGGACAGGATACAGGAGAGCAAGACTGAACGAACTGGTGAAGAAGGCCAGCTCAGTCCTGGACCCTGTGGAGGTGGTGGCTGACAGGAGAATTATGGCCAAGCTGTCATCTCTGATGGACTTTTCTTCTTTATATATATTCTTGTTGAAATTCTTCTTTTTGTTTGCTGCTGTAACTCCATGAATTTCCCTGTTGTGGGATTAATAAAGGAGTTTCTTATCTTATCTTAAATCACTTTGCTAATCTCGGAGGTTGCTGTTTTCTCATGTGAGCTAACTAACGCTATCTGACCCGCCACTTAAACTAAAACTACTCTCATTGAGTATAAAAGTCAATGCTCAAGTTTTGTGAAACTGATGATGTTGAGCACAGAATATAGAAAAAGCACATTAAAAACTCAGTAGACTTGATCACAACACTGAAACTGGCCATGGACCAGTTCGTATGGCATTCTTATCGGTCAATGCCACAGTGAGCTGACACCAACACGGCCTCCCTAACACACTTTGACTCATGACTGGAAAAAAACTGTTGCAGTCTTGAAAAACTAATAAACAAACTGCTTCAGAAACATTGTTTACTCCTGTAAACATTCGCATTGCAAGATAGATAAATATTTCAGGACTGAGATGGAAAAAATGAAATGGTTGTAAATTATAATGAAGGTCCTTATTGTCAGCAGGACACAACTTTAACAATAAGTTGTTCAACATCAATCAACTATTTCTACAATTGTCAATCAAAGGCAGCCGTTTATTTAATTATTTTAGATTTTCAGAAGCACTCTTTATTTCCAGTTTTACTTTGTTGTTTTGTTGCCTCAAAGCCAATTAAAGCCAGGCCTCCACATCATGGGACAGTCACTTGACAACCACGTTACATACATGCACAACCGGTAAGGTGGTTTTTTTTTTACTTGAAGAAGGTAGAGAAAATTAATTACCCACACATACCACATGAGAGAGTGACAGGTGCCACACCTTTCAAACTGCAGGTGTTTCTCATCTTTGTAAGTTGTTCAAATGAAGACCTCTCTGCTGCAGAGCACACGTAGACCCGGAGAGCGGTTCAAGATTTGCCCATAAAAATGTTGTTTGCAAGCTTATACATCCAGTTTTGTTCTGAAAAGGTGACATGTTGATTGTTCTTTCATAGTGTCAACTGATTCAAGTCCTTGTACTGTAGACATGCAGGCTACAACCCACCAGCTAAAAAGAGACAAAACGGCAGAGGTCCCGTTTTTGAGACCTTGTGGATTGGGATGCATTTTTTTGAAAAAGTGTTTTTGGTACAGTTCACCAAACCATTGAATTTGACATATGCAAAACATTCCAAATAGATACCTAGAATGACCCCTTGACAAGTACTTCAAACCTTCATAAGGTCAACCATGTGGGCTTGTAAAACAGGATTTTACAATTTGACACTATGATAGGGAGGTGAGGGAGGTCAAGTTCCCACTCCTTTCACAAGGTCTGGCATGTGACAGGGGAATGGGTAACTCCAGGGTGTTTTTCGTTTTTAACCCTATTATTAAACTTTTTTGACATTTTTTCAAGACCTCAGGAAAACCATATGGACAACAAAAATAATTTGTAAGTCCATATTGGTACCTGATATGGTTGGCTTTACAATAATTGGGCATCTACCAAATACCATACATGTGAATATTAATTCTGTGACCCATGGTTTTAATATACTGCTCCAAAGAGGTATCAAATTCATCAAAACCTTGTAGAATCATATCCCCAGACATCCTCCTGTCTTCTTGTTTGAGATCTTGTAAATCCAGATTAACAAGATGTCATCCTCCAGGGCCAGGCTGTCATGAAAAAGTGGTCGACCTAAGGGGAGGGCTGGATGGTTAAGTGCTGGCCACCTGGGGATACCTTCAAACTGCCCGAATAGTTGCCAGTTGTAGGAAGATTTATAAGCTGTAAACCTTGAGAAAAGGTTTTCAGGAAATCTTTGCAGGACTTGAGAAAGGGATGGGCAATAGTCAGGTGTCGAGGTGCCCCACAAAGGTTATTATTGGGAATGAAAACAAACAAAATTAAAATGACATCATCATCAAAAACATTTCATTGGATGAGATGAAAATAAATAGTTCTTTACTGAAGAACTTTAACTAAATGATACTTTCAAAACTGATCCTACATGGTTTTGAGGCTTGCATCTGGCAACAACCAATAGCTTAATGTTTGTAATGTTATCTTACAGTGTGCTGTAGTCTTCAGCTATAAACTCAGTCAGATTAAACAAACTCTGTTATACAGCTCTGTGCACAGTCCAACAACTGAAGATCCAGTCTCTCAACAAACTCCCTGTTTTTGTGTTGTCTCACTCACAAGTGCTGCCAAATGAGCAGTGTGTATACAAAAAATAAAAGGGGAGGGGGAATGGGTAAAGCTGATCTATTATTTACAGAAGGATTTTTGTTTGGTGTTTAGGATTATTCTCTCAGTTGGTGGGTAACATACAGCCATTAAAACGCAGCAGCTTTTTTAAAGCACTTTATGAATCACACAGTTTATTTGACTGGCTATATAGTATATTGGAGTTATGGAAATGTGATACATAATTGAGACGCATTGAGATTAGTTGTACCTTAAAATGCACCGCTACAGCCATGGATAAGTGTGGAGAAAGAAAAAAAACAAATTTTCTTTTTGGTTAACCCAAAAAATTATGTGGCTTTTGTGATGTGTTGACAAAAGCACCTTGGCTTACACACGTCCTTTATGATGTCTTTTGTATACGGATGTGGTTGTTTATCCTTTCTATCTAAATGCATTCTTAGAGTGGTATGACGTGGAGTATCACATATTACAAAACGCTGGGAACCAGAGTACTTGAATAATGATGACTTCTGACTTCTGTTTAAAAGAAACATTCTGTGTCATCAGTTCATTGAACACTTGATAATTTACCACACCCCGTCACGTGTAGAATCAAGTTCAAAATTCTTACTGTTCAGTTCAGTTCAGTTCAAATTGTTTTATTGGCACAAACAGTTCAGTTATTCCCAAAGCAGTGTACAAAACAAATACAATAATTATAACAATACATTTTTTCATAGATTACACTGACATTTACATTTTTTTACAATTCAATACAATGTATCTATATATAATGTATCTATATAATATAGTGGATCTATAGGAGATCAGGTCTACTGAGTCAGTGAGCAATCCCTTCTTAAAACATGCTTTTACAGCAGAGCCTTCCCGGATTTTATCTGAATTTTATTTGACTTTATTTTATCTTAACCGTCTTAAGAAATATATTTTAAAATAATTGTATTTCTTTAGAGTTATTTTAGGGGAATTTTATGTCTTTTAAAATACGTTTTATTTCTTTATCTTGACTTGTGTGTTTTTATGATCTGCCTGTTTTATTTTGCTGCTCATGTAAAGCACTTTGTAACCTGGTTTGAAAGGTGCTCTACAAATAAAATTATTATTATCATTATTATTAGATAATAATTAGAATACAATATGAATTATTCTTACACTTACTTACAGATCCGTACATGGCCAGGCTCCAGAATAATTGTTAGAAGTCATTCACCCCTAACGGCCACCTCACCCACTCCGGTCACACATGTTGTACTTTCTATATGTTCCACGAAACACACCTCAGCACTCGTGGGGACAAAGCTTTCCTGGCTATGGCCCTGACACTCTGGAATGCTATGCCCATATCCCTGCACCCTACAGAATCTGTAGATGCTTTTAAGTCTTTATGAAAACAAACCTGTTGAAACAGGCATTTGGTTTATTGTCACACAACTTTTAACGGATCTTGTATTTGTTTTATTTCTTTTCTGTATGTCTTGTCTTTGTAAAGCACTTTGTGACTTTTTTCTGTGAAAAACGCTATATAAATGAACTTTACTTACACTTATTTCTCTGTTTTTAAAAGTGACTACACTTTCAGGAAGTCGTTGAGCACCATCCATTCAACGCCCATTTTTCATTCTCCGTGGAAATAATCTTTAATTGATGTTGGCATGAAAACTTGAAGCAGCTAAAGCATTATCACTAAAAATAGAAAAGTGTGAGGAAGATGTATGATACTTATCTATAATAATAATTAAAGACAGGAAATACATCCAAATACAATTATCACCCAACTGATCCCACACTCAGCCAATAATATTAAGGAGCAGGCATTTGAGTATGCAGCAGTGTTTCCATAGAGGTTTGTACATGTACAATGTAACCTCTTCATGACTTTACACAAGGTTTTCATAATGAGATGTCAATGTCACTAAACAATGTCACTAACCCTGTCTCAACAAAAGCACATGGACTCCTGGTGAGGCTAATCTGATCTGATGGTTTTCTTGTGTCTTTTTGTAAAAACTAAGAGAAAAGTATATTTTTGTTTAATGACCAAACAAAACTGTTATTAGTCTGTTTAAGTACTGTAATAGTTTTGTTGTAACTGGCAGGGCGTCTTCTCCACATCCAACAGAAATAAGTTCAAGATGACTTGTCAAGTAATCCAGCATACAAAGAGCTTATCTTCTGTGGACCTAAGAAACCAGATCATCCATAAGTAATAATGTGGAAAAAAACAGGGTGTCAGTAGAACTGGTTCCTACAGTAAAAGTTATTGTTAACACTGAAATGTAATACAGCAAAACAGCTACATGTCCTCTTGCTTGTAAGCTAAATTACGACAACCATGGTGAACATTTGGCTTGATCTTTGGTAGCCAAGCAAATTTTAGCCGTGATTGCTCACATGGGACAAAAGTTTGATACTAGATGGAAAGCAACCTCTAGTTTACCAGAACATTGAAAAAAAAATCACTTTTATGTGATCATACGGTCTGAGATAAAAACAAACCAGTAGTTTAAAACTGTTGTGTGATTGTCATGTCCTGCAGAAAGTTTGTACCTTGAATTATTTAATATCTGTTTCCCCCTTCTGGTAACTTGATGACATTTCATCTTGATGCTCATAACTTGCCATCATTCCTCATTGGTCAGATTAGTCGTGTAGCTCAGTCACGTCATGGCTAAGAGACTGCAATGAGGAAATTCTTTACATATTAACACGTGAGTAGCCTGCAGCTCCAGCTGCCATTTTCTTTCTTTGATTGTGCTTTGGATAGCTTTGCTTCATTTTTTTTTATTAAACTGCATTGAGCTGGTAACAATTCTTTTACCTTATTTGTAAGAAATAAGCATATACATGTATTGGCATGTTCTTTGCATGTGATGTTGGTACCCTGAAACTTTGTAGCTTTGTCAAATGTTTGTGAATGTAGGAGGAGCACTTCTTTTAATTCCTTTTAATGCTTTTAATTATTTATTTCCTCCTCCTTATGATTAGGGTTAGGGTTATGATTAGGGTTAGGGTTATGATAAGGGTTAGGGTAAGGGGATTAGGGTTAGGGTCATGATTAGGGCTAGGGTTAGGGTTAGGGTTCTGATTAGGGTTAGGGTTATGATTAGGGTTAGGGTTAAGGGTTAGGGTTATGATTAGGGTTAGGGTTAGGGTTAAGGGTTAGGGTTATGATTAGGGTTAGGGTTAAGGGTTAGGGTTATGATTAGGGTTAGGGTTAGGGTTAAGGGTTAGGGTTTTGATTAGGGTTAGGGTAAGGGGATTAGGGTTAGGTTTATGATTAGGGTTAGGGTTAGAGTTATGATTATGGTTAGGGTTAGGATAAGGGTTAGGGTTACGATAAGGGTTTGGGTTATGATTAGGGTTAGGGTTATGATTAGGGTTAGGGTTATGATTGGGGTTAGGGTTTTGATTAGGGTTAGGGGATTAGGGTTAGGGTTCTGATTAGGGTTAGGGTTATGATAATGGTTAGGGTTAGGGGATTAGGGTTAGGGTTAGGGTTATGGTTAGGGTTATGATTAGGGTTAGGGTTAGGGGATTGGGGTTAGGGTTATAATTAGGGTGAGGGTTATGATTAGGGTAATGTAGGTGGTAAAACGTCCTGCAAACTTTGATAGTTTGAACCCACAGACTCGACATAGTTCTCTCATCTCAAGTACTTTTATAACATCATCCAAGCATTAACTTCAAACATTTGAGTCTTTGGCTCAGATTTTATGAAAAAAAATTACACCAAGAGATAATTCATATTTTTGTCATATCAATTTCAATCACTTTTTAGCTATACAGTGTTACAAAACACTAGTTTTGATTTTTTTTCTCTTTCCTGATTCCTTTTGTGCACCATCCACAATACATATCTTTTAACACCAATTGGCCATAAACTGATGACCTCCATCTATTGTGTAGATTCTCCCCTCTTGTCAGGTCAGGGTCAAAACAGTCATGACCTAACCTGTGTATTGGTAGTAGAATAGTTGACTCCTCTAGACCTCTGAAGGTGTACTTTGTTTTTTGGCATATGACACCAGAAGCAGATCATTGAAGTCCTGCAAGTTGTGCGGTATCCATCTTACTTAGTTGGACAACCCACAGATGATTGATTGGATTTTGTTCCTCCAGGCCACCATCCTTTTTCTCTGGTAGATGGGTCACAGTAATTTGAGCTCCACTAGCAAGTGGATCACCTGTCTGTCACCAGTTGTCACCTGCCACACACGTCAGTGAGCTTGGGCCGTCCATTACACTGTTGCAGGCTCTGTGGTTTCCCTAATTTTGACTTCTTTTGGTAGGTACTGACCACTGCAGACCAGGAACACCCCATAAGAGCTGCTGTTTTTGTAAATTCTCTGACCCAGTCATGTAGCAGACAACTGGCCTTTTGCAATGTCTCTCACATCCTTACTGATTTTCACACTTTCAACACATCAATCTGAGAAAAAGAAGTTCCCTTTCTGCATAACAATCCCACCCACTTACAGCTGCCATTGCAATGATATAATGAATGTTATTGATGTCCCCTGTGAACGATCATGATGATATTGCTGATCAGTGTACATTCAAGCTTAAAATTTAATTGCATTAGCTTCTATATTGGTTATCAGTAATTTTTCCACTCTTAAATTAATATTTTGTCCTTTAAAAATCCAACATTTTTTAGCAGCTGTGTGTGAAATAATCGGAAGATTCAATATAAATGGTAGAACTTGGTTCATGTATGTTTGAAAGCTCTGTATATCATTCATTCAGGGAACTAATCATCATTATTCTTTTGGGTTCCTGTACAGATATTGGCAGAAGAGTTTCTGTTTGTGCCATCAAAGGAAGTCATGTCACTGCTTCCCAGAAACCCTTCATGCCTCCCTACAGTAACAAAATCCTCTAGTAAAATCTTCAGTTGCTTTGAAGAAGCACAACAAAGAGACCCAAACAGCCTCAGAAACTGCACAGATCAGAACCTGATGTCTGTGTCAGCAGGAGGATGTGTCACATTATCACATCTCTGTACTTTCTCTAAGACAGAGCACATGGCTGTAACATTTAGTACAGTATGTTGTGTTTACACCGACATAAATCTGTGCTGTCTGACAGGAGACATGTGTTGAAGGCAACCATCTGCTTTTAAGGGAAGAATGAGCAACGACAGACTTAAGAATGCAGCCACAAACTGGTCCACTGAGATTTTACATGTCAACAAAACTCAAT